>NW_011500316.1:55966-77176 GCF_000495115.2 Populus euphratica
ACGCTAGAGTCAGGAATATTATAAGCAAATTATCATACCACAAACTAATAAACATATAGCAATTTAAGACGAAACTAGCAATGCAGCCTGCCTCAGACAGGACGTTTAAGGGGTGATAATATCTTCTCTTTTACGTAACCAGTCCCGAACCATAGAATCTCTGTTGACCAGTTAGGGTTCCTAGTGACCATAATACTAGGTGGCGACTCCTTAAACAAGACCATTCCCCCATCAAAGAATAGGATGCCAGAAATCCATTCTTTCCATTCCATGAATTAATTTTTTTAAGGCCGCCGCGATGTTGGGTGCGACAAGGAATATCACATTTTTTGGGTTTGTGCAATATTTACCAACACCAGAGTTGAAAATATTCGTAGGTATTGTTCACTAATGTCAAAGTCAAAAACATGATCGGAAAAAAACATTCTTAGTAATTTTAGATAAAACCAGCAATGCAGTCTACCTCATATTGGATGCTTAAGGGGTGATAACATCTTCCCTTTCACATAATTAGTCATATACCATAGAATCTTTATTAACTAGTTAGGGTTCCTAATAATCATAATACTAAGTGGAGACTCCTTGAAGTAGACATTTTTCCTAATGAACAAGATGCCAGATATTTATTTTTTTCTATGAAAATTTTTAATTGGTCTTTGTGATGTCTGAGTGTAACAATTATGATAGAGTTTCTTATCTAGTTTTGAAAAACAAGATTTATTGATGAAATATATGGCATTGTTATATGTTATTTCTCCTATAAAAAAACAACAAGAGAAAGAGAGTTAATGAATAGTTGATGTTGATCCTAGATTGTTGAAACCCTCAAAACAACTTTTGAGCTTATGAATTTCCCTTTCTTTCATAACCTTGAATGATAGCTTGCATTATGTGCTTTTAAAACCCCTTTTTAATCAAGTATGCGATTTGAATCGATAAATGGATCTCAAGACTTGAAGAGCTTTTTCATAAGGGTAGTGGCTTCATAAAGTAAAGCTACTGGTTATTATACATATTGATAATGAGATAAATTTTTAATAAATCCTAAAGTCTTCACTCAAATCTCCTGTTGTTGAAATTAGGGTTGTTCATGGTTCGGTTCGATTCGATTCAGACAAGAAAAAACCAAACTGAGTAACTTAAATTTTGAAAAATTTAAACCGAACCAGACCAAAAATTGGTTCAAACTGAACCAGTTCGGTTAGGTGAAATTCGGTTTTTTGCCATAAAACTGGGAAATCCAATCCTATCATATATGGGGGTTTTTTCAGTTTAGCCAAAATCTTGTTGTTCAAACCCTGCAAATATAGCAAAGCCCCAAAAGTTTTAGCACCCCGATCGGTAAAGAAATTTACAAAACAAAAGAAAAGGACAAACTAAATTGAGGAGGCTAGCCTTCTTCCATAGGCACTGATTTTAATCACACTTTTCACCAGGCCACCAATCTAAAGTTGCGCATTTAAAATTATCATTAGTTTTTGCTAAGTTTTTTTTTTTTTATCATGCTCAGTAGGCCGATGCAAACAACACTAAAAATCAAAAGCATTTTGACTGTCTCTATTCTTCTTTACCCATTTAACAAGAAGACGAATCAGATCTTCCCGACAGCTTAGGTATAAATAAAGAGAGAAGCCAAAGGAATGGAGATGTTGATTTTTGTTTGGCTTGCGTAGAAGAGATGGAGATGTGGGTTATGCAAAAATAAAAAGAGAAGCCAAGTAGATGAAAAAATAGATTTTTGTATGACTTGCGCAGAAGAGATGGAGATGTTGTGCAGAAATAAAAAGGAGATGGAGATGTGGGTGGATGACTTAGCTTTTGAGTTTTGAGATGGAGAGTGGAGGGTGGCGACTTTTTGTGTTATCAATTTTGAGATGGAGAGCAGAGGGCGAGGCAATTTGTTAGGGTTAGGTTAATTGCAGTATTTATATGCTTTTTGTTTTTTCTGGTTGGCCCGGTTCAGTTCATCAGCTTCAGTTTTAAAACCAAAACCAAACTGAATCGGCAAGATTTTATGGTTTAAAAAATAAGTTTAATCAGTTTTTTTATTCGGTTCAATTTTCTTGGTTAATTTTTCTTTGGTTTTCTCGAATTTCTCGGTTGTTTGGTTTTTTTAAACACCCGAAGTTGAAATCCATAGAAGGTCACCCATCACATACTATCAAATAACATGCTCAAAATAAAAAATTAAAATTAACATAAAGAATTATAAGAGTCAAACAAACTATTTTAATCTTACAATGGTTCAATTTCTATTTTCAAAATACAAAATAAGCAAATGATTGCATGTATTGAAAGGTGTGTGTTGGGTCTTTAACCAAAGAAACTTAATTTTCAAAAATACTTCAAAAAAAAATAACAATTACACTTGAATAGATATGATCTTTGAAATGTGCAAGTTAATTCCAAAACAAGAAAATTCTCAAACAAAAGACTATGGACCGAGTTTGCAAAATCTTTGACAAAAATGATATTGACACCTTTTAATCATCCTTGAAAAATTGAACAGTCGAGGGCAATACAATGGACCTTAGGAAGGAACAATATTCAAATTAGCTGGCAAACATAATCAAATGATGATTCAATGAAATCCATCAAATTTATGATAATGACAAATGCCTCTTGATGATAAATAAAAGAACAAGCACATTCTGATAAACCAAGAGCAATGTTGTTCAAGGCATCCTATAATTTAATGAACTCCATCAGTAGTTGAGAGTAACGAGCACTTAAGGGGCATCTTTATGTCTGAAATCTTGATTTACCCTTTAAAATATGGTTCTTGCCCATAGATGTGCGATGTCAGGGGATTTGAAGGAGCCGTCACCTAGTTATTTGGTTTAAGGTCGTTAAAAAACCTAGGTATAGTGGTTTTATCTGAGATTCGAGGGTAAAAGACTAGTTATGACTAGGAAAGCTATTAGCACCCCTAATGCATCATAGCTAAGGTAAGTTGTTTTATATGGTTTTGAATGTGGTTTGAAGGTTTTGATAGGTTCCTAATTGGTAGTTTGTCTATGTATTAGGAATGAGATTTATTCGTGTGAATAAATCTGGTGTTAAGAATTATTATGAGCTTATGTACCCAAATAAATTTTATAAAAGGTATTTTTTAATTGTATATTATGATGAAAAATACTTTTAATTAAAATTGATGAATATTTAGAATAACTTTGAGAATTTTCTAGTCAACTTCTGAATTTCAAATATTAGCCTCACTTATAGGTCTAACATTCTATACTAGAATATTAACCATTAATTCTCATGAATTAAAATTTTGGTTATCGAAATATTGGTCAAACTCTCATGGATTTAGTAAACTAGTTATTAAATCTCAAAATATATGCAAATATGTATTTTGAATTTTTGTGTGGAAATACTAAATGATATGATTTTTTTTATATATTTTTGAGAGATTTTGTCATATGCAACAAACAAAAATATATTTTTGTATATTTCATAGACTTTATGGAATAATAAAAAAAATACGCAACAAATTCATTTAAAAAAAAATCTAAACAAAGCCTAAAAACATTTTTTCTTTTACCTAGTTAGGTCAATCTAAGTCGATTGACCCACTTAGGTAGACCTCGAAGCAATTGACTCAATTAGGTTTACTCAATTAGGTTAACCCGATCAAGTCGACTAAAAAATAAACCAAAGTTAAAATAAATCAAACTTTACAAAACATAAAAACTTCAAAATCTTTCAATCAAAACGAACTAAATGCATAAAAGACAAAAAAATAAATGAAGAACAGTCATCACCACTTCATAAAATGCAACTCCCAATCTAGACCAGATCTTAAACAAATTGGGTTATGATTTTGTTCATAAGAATACATAGAACAAGAATCAGGGGTTTATATGCTTTAATGTTTAACAATCAACATGATTTTGACAAAATGAGTTTTGATTCAAAACTAAAATTCACTAAAACCCATTATTGGTATGAAAAACTCTTAGATTACTTACTAGTAGTGATAGATGAACTTGTGTAAATTGAAATTTAATCAAAATAAGCTCTAAAACAAGTACCTAAAGTAAGATTCATCAGATGAATCTTCAGAAACAAAACCCAACAGACCAGAAAAAAAAACCTAGAAAATTAAAGCAAACCTAGAATGGTCATTTTAATCTTCTAAAGCATGTTTTTCTTATTCTGACAGACCACATTATCAATGATGAATATATTTGGGACCAAAGAAACAACAAGAGCATAAACAAAACTAAAAATTCATTGATTTTCAATCCTAAAAACTGTTAACTCAAAGCAAAAGGCATGCTTGAACAATCTAAGCTTTAAAATCCAACTTTGTCATATCTAAGGACTTAATAAGTAACCTAGAAAACCAGAACTAACTCTTTATCAATAGAAAATAAGCATCCTCTTTGCTGCCACTCTTAGTATTCATTAAATCAAAACATACATATAATTAAATATGTAAAACTAATCAATAACATGTCAAAACATTAAAATTTTGCATTGAACACAAGAGATCAATCCAGTAGGCCTCATGGACTCCATATTGAAAGTTTGAAAGTATATATCTTTTTAGCTTTGAAATCTTCACATCTGAATTGATTTTTTATATTGCCATCCTTTTTCTTTATCTTCAGACCTCTTTAGATAGAGCTACAACTTCTAAGTTCTTTTAGATCGAATTACTTACACCTTAGCCAAAGTTTCTCTCTTCTTTATTTTGCTCCCTTTTCCTTCTTTTTTTCTTCCTCTTGGATCCCTTCCTTATATAGGTGGATTCAGGTCTTCTAGATGGGTTTGTTAGGATTTTAATAGACTAAAACCTAGTTGGTTTTTCCATATAACCAATGGTTTTGTGTTTAGATGCATTTGTAGGAAACATGGAGGCCAAGTTAAGATGTTTTCTATCTTTAGATCTAAAGAGAAAGGTTTTTAACCCTTGATAGGAACCTTCTAGGGATTGGTAAGTGGAAGAACACAAAAACATTAGTTGGTTTTTTACAAATAGGTGTCGTTTTTTAAGTTGACTACTTTGGTCATTTTTTTTTGGCTTCGTCGGAGCCACTCTAACATCAATATTGCTTAAGCCCACCTAGACTTGGTAAAAGGAGTACACACCTTTCAATTGAATCTATTCTTAATTGATTTGGAGGTCTCTAACTCCACATTCAAATGTTTAAAAGTGTCCACTCAAACAACATAATGACTGAAATTGTAAGGTTGACTAACTAGGCACACGATGTTGTGGAGATCAATGGAGAATATGGAATGTAAACATTTGATTTTAAAGGTATTGGGCTATAGAGGGGGTGTTTATCAGTTGAATGGTAGTGGTTGTAACTTTTGGAGCGGTAAAAAATATCACATTTATTCATATAAAAGTGCATACTCGATCAACCAAAAACTAAAGAAGAAGATGCACAGTATCTTGAACAATGCTATTTTGGCTAATCCTTATAAATTAGGTTTTTTATATTTGGGATTTGGTAATTTTTAATTTGATCCCTATTCTTTTGGTTTCTTTTATTTTACTAGTAATTTCTCCCTAACTTCCTAATTTCATTCAATTGTGTCCCTATCAGATTCAATTATCAACCCCAAGTTTGAGCTTCTTTTACAAGTTAATCTTTGATCTCTAATGTGTTTAATTAGATCTCTAGATGACCATCAAACTTTTAATTTTCTTCAATGTAGGCTCTGATTTCACCTGATTCTAGTTGCATGTATTTTGTAAATTGGTCTTTAGTTCATAAATTGTTCAATTAAATCCATATTTGCTCGCTAAACTTTGAATTTTATACAATTAAGCCACTGATTTGACCAATTAAACTTTTAAAAATCCAATTCTAGTCCCAAAACTTTATTTGTTTCAATTGACATCAAAATTGACTCTCAAAAGTTTATTTCTCTTGCGATTAAGCACTTAATAAACACCAATTAAGTCCTTACACACCTAAATAAAGCATTTTCACTAATGGGATTTTAGGTTGCTAATTTGGACATTTTGGTCTACAAACTCTCACTCGGCATTCTAGTCTTTCACTAACAAATTTGGGCAGTCTTTTTTAGGCTTACTTCATATGTATTTCCTTGTATATATTTTTCTTTTTTCTTTTTTTTCTATATTGTTTGTTAAAATGGGTAGCAACCATGGTTATGACTCGTGGAAGATGTTATCATATGGCTATATTTGGATAAATATCGAAATCATGCCACCAAAACTAACTATGAGACAATATACTTTGAAGCCCATTGATTCAAGGTGTATTTCACTACATAAATATGAGTGATAAAAGGAAATATCATTGATGATGGCAATGCATTTCTTTTCATGATA
The DNA here is from genome assembly GCF_000495115.2 of Populus euphratica. Classification (NCBI taxonomy): domain Eukaryota; kingdom Viridiplantae; phylum Streptophyta; class Magnoliopsida; order Malpighiales; family Salicaceae; genus Populus; species Populus euphratica. The sequence goes on from NW_011500316.1 coordinate 62,286, forward strand.
TGGTTAGACGAGCTGAGAGGAATTCATTGACAAGAACAATGAGCATACAATAATGAGCCTTTATTGCTTGTCTGGATAACTTAACAATTCCATGAAGGTTGATGATGACATATGCTTAAAGAGTATGGTTCAACTAAAGGCAACTTCATGGTTTATTGACAATATAATATAAGGTCAACACTAGAAAATGTTCTAATGATTACGGGTAAGATGCACACAACTAATCAAATGGTAGTTCTTGAGATAATCTAAGAAGCCGAATGATTAGTTATCCTTTATGATGAATCAAACAACAACACACTTAGGGGAATGGTTGAGCTTGATAAACAATGAGAGTAGTAATCGTTGCGAACAACCCAAGATAAGCACTACACTTATGTTAAAGTGGAGGACTAGCATATGGTAGACTTAAGTGAGTTGGTGAATTAGAAAAATTGAGAATGCTTTGAATGGCAAACAAAGGCACTCTGTGACAATGGAGCATCAAAGAAATGGGGCCTATATTTTAATGAATCAGAGTTGACAAAGAAAGAATCCTTGATCTATGATAGCATGGAATCCAAATTCAAACCCCGTGATTAAGTATCAAGTCAACCCTGCAATTAGAAAGAATCAAGTTCAAACCTTGTTATTAGAAAGATCAAGTTAACCTTATAATAAAAAATCACCAAATTCAAACCCCATTATCAGGAAGTATTAGGTCAACCCTACAATTAGGAAGCACCATGTTCAAGTCTTGCAATAAAAAATATCAATTAAACCTTACAATCAGGAAAAAAAATGAGAAGAACCCTATTATTAGAAAATTCTTAAGAAAAGAAAAGGATCAACTCTATCATCAGAAAGAATCTTTAGGTTAACCTTGCAATAAAAAAGCACCAAGTTTTCAAACCCCACAATCAAGAAATTTCATGTCAATCCTCCAATCAATAAACACCAAATTCAAACCTTATAATCAGGAAGAATCAAGTCAGCCCTGCAATCAGAAAGTACCAAGTTCAAACCCCGTTATCAAAAAGTATAAGGTTAACCTCACAATCAAGAAGCACCAAGTTCAAACCTCGTTACTGGGAAGTCTCAAGTCAACCCTGCAATTAGAAAGCACCAAGTTCAAGTCCTCCAATTAGGAAATATCAATTAGACCTTACAATTAATAAGAAAAGTGAGAAGAACCCTATTATTAAAAAATTCTCCAAAAAAGAATAAGAACAACCATGTTTTCAAAAAGAATCTTTAGGTCAATCCTGCAATTAAAAAGCACACGATCAGATCAACCCTACAAATCAAGAAACACTAAGACTACAATTAATAAGAAAAAAGTGAGAAGAACCCTATTATTAAAAAATTCTCCAAAAAAGAATAAGAACAACCATGTTTTCAAAAAGAATCTTTAGGTCAATCCTGCAATTAAAAAGCACACGATCAGATCAACCCTACAAATCAAGAAACACTAAGAAATTCAACCTTGCAATAAAAAAGAAAAATGAGAAGAACTCTAATATTAGAAAATTTTCAAGAAAAGAAGAAAATCAACCTTATCATCAAGAAAAATCTTCAAGAAGCACCGAGTTTATCAAGAAGAATCTTTAGGTCAATCCTACAATTAAAAAGCACTAAGTTTTTAAACCCCACGATCGAATCAACCCTACAAATCAAGAAACACTAAGAAATTCAACCTTGTAATAAAAAAGAAAAGTGAGAAGAACTCTAATATTAGAAAAATCTCAAGAAAAGAAGAAAATCAACCTTATCACCAAGAAAAATCTTCAAGAAGCACCGAGTTTTCAAAACCCCGTGATCGAGAAGTAACAAACATTTTGCCAAATTTAAAATCACTTTGTAAAGTTATGTATTTCATGCCTAATTTACTTAATATCGATATCTCTTATTTCTATTGATTTGTAAATTGATGTATTGTATTTTGTGTTTTTAGAAGTTTATATAAGGGATCTTGTTATAATTAAAGGTTTCAAAATGATGAATATGCAGGTGAAGTGATTTATAAAGCATATGAACTAGAATATGAAACTATTTGTTTAGAAATACATGTTGGTGTTGTTCGGCCCCAAAAGCCCAAAAAAATAAAATTAGGTTTTGTTGGTTTGATTCAAAAAAATCAAACCAAATTACACCAAAGTTAATTTTAGGGGTTGGTTTCCGGTTCATTTTGCTTTTAAATCTTGAAATAAAATCTCAGTTTGGTTGTTATTGAATGATCACCTCTACTTTCATTGATATAGCGTAAAGGATGTTTTGGCTATAAAAAGCACCACACATGCTGTCTAAATATTAAGGGTGTCAACCACGTTTTATTTTTTTTATTTTTTATATTTATTCAAATGATAAATTGCTCAAAAATCATTATGAAAAATACAAAAAAAAGTATTTGGGCACAAGTTTTAAGTTTTTTACTTCTGACGGTATTTTGGTCTTTTCACTATATTTTTTGTTTATTTTGTTATTTTTTATTTTTACTCAAATATCAATTTTTTTCTTGTATGACCTGATAAAAAAAAAATCATGGTAAAAATATAAAATATCTCTTGAACTCTAGTTTTAAATTTTTTACTTTCAAGGTATTTTAATCGTTGCACTATGTTTTTAAAATGATAAAAAAAAAACACCTATATATTCTTGATTAATTTAATAATAACAAATAGATTTTGGCACCTTAATAGTCGGTTTAATGTCTTTTAGTGTGAAATGCAAAGATATCATTACACTATTATAATAAACAGTGCAAATAGGTTTGTGTCCACAGTGTTTTTTTCCATGACTAATTAACTTCTTTTAATGTTTATAAATTATAAGTTGAGCATATTTCTATATGCTAATTATTGGAGTGCTTATATTGTTGCTAGGCTGCTCACATGTAAGTCTGCAGCAAAAGCACCGTGTTTGAACATCTTGGTTTTTTCTTTTCTTTTTTGCACTGTTCTGTAATTGCCCCAATTTGAGTCGAGATACATAAATAGCTTTAGACCCAGTCTTTGTCCTCGATCCAATGAAACAAAACATGAAAGAGAAGAAAAGATAAAGGGCATAAAAAGCCAAGTAGAGGACCTCTTTTGATTTTTACTTTGATGGCAATGGAGGCCATATGTTTTTGTTCCTTCCTTCTTTTACTTGTATGCTCTTTAGTGTTTTGATTGCCACGAGACTTGAAGAATCTCATGCAGTTTAACAAGCTCGAATAGACCAAAGACCAAAACAGTACATCGACCCCACCAAAAGAATCCATGGAAAAGGACTAACACAAGATGCGAGAGCAGTGCCTTTCACTTTATTTATTCATATATTTTCATGGACTGAATACCTTTAATTGATGGATTCACTTTAGTGCTTCTTTTACTTGTATTTTTGCTAGTAGTTTTGGCAATTCATGCCGCCTTTTGTTATAATTATAAAAAGAACTGAAGAACATAATTAGAACATGAATATATATTAACAAAAAAGTTGGAATAAATAAGAGCCCAAGGTGGATTGATTGATAGAGATCGGTGCATGTCCTCTCTCCATGCATGGCTGCTCGAAAAGATAAGTTTGGTTTTGGAATTATGTTCCATGTTCCATATGCTTTCTTCTTTGCTCTAGCAAGCTAGCAAATCATGATTGATATACATCCCCGTCTTCTCTCTCACACTTTAATTAGACATTTTTTTTTTAACAAAAACATGTAAAATTAACGCTAGAGTATAGTTTTTGTAGAGGCTACCTAATCTATCTTTCCCTAGATTCTTTCGAGCATAGTTTGTGTGACAAGCTTCTTTTCCTTTAACCCCCAAAAGATCTCTCCCGTAAACAATTTGTGGAAGTAAAAATAAATAAATAAAAAGACTTGATGCTGGCATTGTCAAACAAATTCATCACGACCAGGAGAATTTTTATAGTCCCATTTATAAAGAATACATGCAAGACGCACAGCAGACATCTTGCCTCATCGTTTTGCTTGCAGAAGCTTCTCAAGCTAAGATGCCTAAGCTCGTCCGGGTGGTCGTTTGGAGTTCCCAGCTCTCCTGAAACAAAAAGAATATAATGATAAAAAAACAGAAAAGAACAGAAGCAACTAATAATCATGATCATCATGATCACATGGCTAATTGTTTTAAAATGTCTATTAATTAGTTCTATCGTATATATCTAGTTAACAAAATGGAAGTGCTAATTACTAACGAGCTTGCTTTTAGTGCAAACAATTCCGAAACAAGATTGCGTACTTTGAAGACAGTAGAAGAATTTCCATTTCTATAATGTTATAAAATGATGCCCTGATAGTGTAGTTTACTTTAGCATAATGTGTGTTTAGTATTTTGATAGCTTTTGAAGTGCAGTTTTAAAAGAATAAATTAAAAAAAGCTATAAATTATAATTTTTTTCAATTAAATAGAGTTTTTAATAGAATTTATGTAAAATTATGATGTGTATTAATCAATTAAACGCGTGCAGATCTATAATTGGAGTAAAACACAAACCTCACCTCACCTCACATCACACCTCAGCCTAATTTAAAGCACTTTTCCATGCATGCTTTTCAAGTAACCATTATTTGTTTGTAATTACAATCGGTTGATGCATGTAAATGGACAAAGTTTAATGAAAAGGGTAGCATAAAAAGAGTTAAAGAAAAGACACCATGAAAAGGTTAATTTAAAGGCCTCGTAAATGTGGAGAACAAAGTAAAATGTCTCTTGGCTTTGAATAAACAAGTCTCTGGGTGACGGATGGAATAAAGCGAAGACACAAACTTTATTTGCCTTTAATTTGTAATTCAAACTTGTATAATGTTTCTATAATCCTTGCTAATCGCTGGAGATCAATGTAACAGTTTCTTTTTTATATATAGTGAGAGATATGACATCAACTTAGACTAATCTCCTGTTTCTTTCTCCATGCGGCTTGTACGTTTTTGCCTCTTGCAGGAGCACATGGTAATATAATATCTCATGGATTATCAATAATAATGAAAATATATAAATAAAATGGACTTTCTCCCTAAATCTAATATATGGTTCGCTTGTTCACGTTGTGCACTGTATTAAAAGCATGAATTTCATGTTTTCATGTTTTTAACATGGTACATATTATTTTTTTCAAATTTTATAAAATATTTTATTTTATATAACTAACGAATAAGAAGGCAAATAATGAAATAATTTTCACACAATATAATAAATCCTGGTTATCAACAAATTATAGCTTAATTGATATCAGTATCAGTGTCTCCTCTATTTAAAAAAATCCAAATTCAAACTTCTCGAGTGTAACAACAAAGAAAAATCTTGTTTACTGGTAATATATATATATATAAATAAATAGATAGATAGATAGATAGATAGTACACAAGCTAGATTTGAAAACTGAAAAATAAATGAACAGATAGATAGATAGATAGATAGATAGTACGATAGATAGATAGATAGATAGATAGATAGATAGATAGATAGATAGATAGATAGATAGATAGATAGATAGATAGATAGATAGATAGATAGATAGATAGATAGTACACAAGCTAGATTTGAAAACTGAAAAATAAATGAACAAACACATAGATAAATGAAAAACGTAGAATATCCATGCACATATAAATTAGGCTATAAACAGGTTTCCTTCCGCGAAAGAGTTGTTGCTGTATATGGTGGACGTACGTACCTGTTGTGAATAGGATCTGGACCGTTAGGAACTCTTCTCTTGCTCATCATGTAGTTGAGATCCAACTCCGAATTGTAAACAAGCTTCTCTCTTCCTATCACATCCTTTTCATGATCATCTTTCAGGTCATTTTTAGTAGCCTGAACACTATTTAGCCTGCTGGTTGTCATTTTGGACGTTGCTCCACCTTCCAAGGCTCCAACCAACAAAAGCATTACAAACACCACCGTTGCGACCCCCCCGAGCAACAACTTGAAAGACAAAGAGCAACTGCTACCACTGCCACCCATATATTCTCTTCTTCCTACCTAGCTTGTAGGTACTTACTGGGGTACAGGTGAAGGACAAATCACACGAAGATTACTAATTTTGCTAGATTTCTTTGATGCGTATGCATGGGACTAGCGAGAAGAGAAGAGAGGTTGAGGGGCAAGAGAGCACTGGGCCAAGGCAAGAATTCTTCTTCTTCTTCTTCTTCTTCTTCTTCTTTAGAGGGGTTCTTACTTTGAGGATTAGGGTGGGTTGGTGTTCTTTATAGGTTGGAGCGATTCTGCTGCACTTTCTCGAACCTTGGGAAGCAGAGAGAGAGAGAGAGCTAGGTATCTAGTTGGGTTTCGAACATTACAAGGAGGGAACGTACGCCTTTATAGTTTATACTGTTATATACTGACGATAAGGTCCCAATACTCTTTAATTTCCTTTTGCTTTGACATTGTGTATTTTCATGCAGCTATATATATATATATATATATATATACCTACCTTACCGTACCCAATAATTTAGTGATGATAATGATATTAACAAGTAGCTAGCTTATAACCCTTTATTTGCTATCATCCCTTACGTACGATTGGGAGAAAGGAGAAATGAGTTTGAAGCATATGCGAGTGTAACATGAGAATCCTTACATCCCATCATTGATCCTAGACAACGGATCGACACATGCTGCATAGTGGCAGGAATCACCCTTCATTACGTAAGGGACCAATTAAATAGAGGTTTAATTTTGCATTAAAAAATAAATTATAGCTTAATTATTCACCAATATTCTTAGGCAAGCAAAATATATACCACCTAATTACAACATGTTATGCTCTAGCATGTATAATTATTAGTTAGACTCTTCGACCTCGGAGGAGACACCACCGCCCGCTGCTTGGCCTGTAGGATTGACGAGTAATTAGCTTTGGTAATATAAATATATTTGGGCGATTCCATGCAAGCATACATGGTGTCCACATCTCCTATTTAGTACTTTACAAATCGGCCCGGCATGGTCCACGTATATATGCCTTGGTCACTTGAACCACTCTTAGTTGGAACTGCTATGAATTTAATACATCACATTATTTTGATGGTAGGGAATAAATAAGTTAGATTTGATCAGTATGTGTATTTTTTTTATTTTAAGGGATTCATTTATACATTATAAGATAATCTTAATAATAAATGATGGCCTTAAAGATTGAAGTCAAAATCATCACATGCACCAAAAAGAGTAATTGTTTTTATAAGTAGTAAGAAATCTTTGCATAATCGAATCTGTGCCGGGAACATTGTTATTCATACCTGAACTTGTACATTCATGAAAGACTTCCTCCTTACAATCTCTTCTTACATCTCAGAGGACGGGGGAATATATTGCAAGCTAAAGCATATAGCACATCTTGTCTTATCCATTCCATTTGAATCTCACAGTAGAGACCTAAAAGTTGTGTGTTTCGAAGAATCCAATGCTTCACTGTAGCATTAGCTTCTTATTGAAGGTACGGACTCTATCTATTTAAGAATTCAGTCTTTATGGGCTAAGATACGGATGCTGCTCGAACTGCGCATGCTATTATTGTTCCATTATATACAAGTTACTATTGTTCTTGACATCCCATGTAAAGCTAGCTGTGAGGAGGAATTATGGAACTACGCCGCCTTTCGCCATTTTTCTTTTCCAAGGACAATACCCTTTGCAATATTCCATTACCATTACAAGTAAATTGTCTCCCATGTTGCGAGAGCATTTTGAGTAATTGAGAGTGGTTTCTTGCACTACTTTAGTTTCAATTTTCAAGGGTTTTGTTATATACTTCTCTTGTTAAATGTAGACATAGTGTACGAGTTTTATGTACTTCATCAGAAATGCGTTGTATAATCTTTTTATTCTTGAAAAATCATTGTATACCATCAATGTTTTCAATTGTGGTTTGGTTTTTTATTTCTTAGAGATAGTTTTGAATTCTATTTGATGCAATACAATATTAATTGACAAAATGTATTATGTTTGAGTTTGAGCAATTTTTAGACACGTTCTTGAGTTAGCTTACAATAGTAAGACTATATAAGCCATCTTTCCAATAAGGTTTATTATAAGTTGAATTGATACATTATATACAAGATTATCATGTAAGATTTAATAAAATATTATTTTGATTATGTGCAAAATAGCAGAAGATCCATTATATATGTGCATTCTGACACAATAAATATCGAAATTCTTACATTAAATGCTGAAAAATCACCTTTTTTTTCTCCATGATGATATATAAACTTATTTTTCACAATTGAAAATAAAGCGTGCTGATTTTACATTACTTAAGAGGGAACCTTGGTATTAGAGCTAAGATTACACATGAATATGTAAACTATTGATTTCTTTACAATGTGATCCTCTGCTTACAGCCGTGCAATCATGACTTCAAAAGGTTTTCAATATATATATATATATATCATGAGCAAAGTTATGGGATCGTGGTCATACCACTAAGTATCATCATGAGCATCGCATACAATATTAATCACTTGAAGCTCCCATGAAATTTTTAATATATGATCAATTAATCCTAATAATCAAGAGAGAAAAATAAAATGTTGGGAATAAAATCCAATTATTCTTGAGCCTTCTGTTGTACAAAACAATCGAGTTGGCATCCAGACAGGCAGCGCAATTTGGGTGAAATTGTCCATGTCATTAGATTTCTCTTTATCTTTCAAGATATGTTTTGGAAAAGCTACCATCTTGATGGAGCAAGAATCACAACTATACTATGGGATAAAAACAACTATTTACTCACCAGTGCTTCTTAAGTTTAGAGACAATAATTGCAACAAAAATACGGACTTTATTTTTAACAAATTCTCTGTCTGGCATCGACTCACCTCTCTTCAATAATTCTTAGTCCATGATTCCTCGTGTAATTAAGGACTGTGTTATACGGCACTTATCTTCCATGTTTCTTTCAATGAGAAAATCTAAGAAAAAATTTGGATATGTTTAGTCATAGAAATTAATCAATTTTCATCTTCATTTCTAATGGGAAATATGAAATTGTATTTGTTTGTCTAGGAAATAAAAAAAATATTTTATCAAGAAAATAAGAAATATATTGAGGTTCTAACTATTTTTCATAAAACCTAGAAATATTTTATCAAGAAAATAAGAAATATGTTGAGGTTCTAACTATTTTTCATAAAACCTTGAAAACATAATTTATATAGCCATCTTAATTTTTTTTATTTTTGATAATCTAACTATAGAATGTTGCTATATTTCTTTCAAGTGAATAGTTCTCGTGAAAATTTTAAGGTTATTAACTCCAAGAATAAATTATATTATATTTATAATAAAAATTGTTAGTTATTGGGTTAGGACTAATCCGTCCATGATACATGAATCTGATCCAAGTTATTAGATGAGTTATTAAAGGAAGTAATTGCTTCTTCTAATTATATATAAAGGGACATAACCTATATGGATAGGTTAAGTTTTCATTATTAAAAGAACATAGTTCTCATTTTCTCTTCTTCTATTTTAATTTTAAACATCGTTCTCATTTTGTCTTCTTCTATCTTGATTTTATGTATTAACTTAACAAGATTTACAAAAATGTTCATACTATGGAATATCATTTTGGTTCTAGTAATTAATACTATGAAATATCATTTTGGTTCTAGTAATTAAAGTGGCACTAAAGTAATTGATCCAGAAATTAAAAAAAAAAATTCTCACAAGTTTTCCTCTACAATCTATATTGGTATCAAAGCTGTGGTTTTTAATATTGTTTTTATACAGTCTATTTATTATTACATGAATGATAGATGTAAATTTTGTGTTAAAAGTCTACTTCCATTGAGAATTTTGAATGTAAAAAATTTTATGAAGTAATTTAGTTATAAATTTATTTTTTTTATAATTAATTAGAAAAAACTTATTGTGTGGTAGTTGTATAATTCTATTATCAATTCATGTACAAAATGATGATGGAAATGGAGATTTCATATGTGAATTGACGATGGAAATGGAGATTGAAAACTGTCATTCCATTTCCATTTCCATTTCTAATTGAATACAATTATATAGTTAATTGGACTGTCATTTGATAGTTAAAAAAAAACTATGTGAATTGATAACGAGAAAGGAAAATGGAATCTTCCCATTTCCATTTCTATTTCCAATTAACTATAATACTTGTAGTCAAATGAGTTGAGAAAAATAATTGTCTTTTGGCAGTTGAACAAACAATTAAAAAAATAAGAAAAGTAACTGTCATTTGGCAGTTGCAAAAAAAATAAAATAACACATCTCTTGAATTGTAACTGTCATTTGGCAGTTTAAAAAAATTAAATAATAATAATAATAAGATAATTAGTATTAATTTATTGTTAATATAAATTATTTAATTGTGGTGTCAATTTATTTTCTGTTAAAATAAATTATTTAATTTCCATTTTGGTTAACATTTATACATGCCTTAATTAAATATTAAGTATAATATTTATATGCTTTTGGAATATTTTGTTGTAGTGGATAGGCAACAACAAACTGATCATTTATTAGGTAATGTCTTTAATCTTGTTTACAAAATTCAAGAGCACATTGATTATATATATCAATGGATGAGTAGATTAGCTATGAGTGGTGCTTATAAATTCTACATGGAACATCAAATGTTAATCGTTCTCAATTCTCTACTTGAGGAATTGATGTCGGTGTGACTATCGTTGGAATATGGACTGAAATTCTTAGATTTCAATAATCTCGCTGATGAAATGCTACTTGAGAGGGAACGTTAGTATGCCAAAACTAATATACGATGCACCGGAAGAAGCATAGGTTGTTTGGATGCTGCTGCTAAATCCATTTCATGGTTTGAGCAAAATGAACTTGGAAGAGATGACTTTAATGAAGTGGATAACGTAATTGGAGACCTTACTTATATGCCTATAATATAAAATAATTTTGAAATTTATTATTCTTAATTGTATTTTTTTTACGATGATTGGTTTTTTAATTGTGAACTAAATATTTTATGTAATTTAAGTTTAATTACATTATATGTCTATATATAATAATATTTGTAACCTGATTAGTGGGAGTTGTTAGTTTAAACTAATAACTATAATTTTGCACTCATTTAAATTTCCAATAACAATTAGACCATACAAATGGAAATTGATTAAGTGTTTAACATTCTTTTTATTTTTATTGTATATTTTAGATTATTATTTGTTTAATTTAAAATAGAGTGGCAAAATATATCAATTAAATTGTACTAGATACTAATATTTGTAATTGCCATTAATAGTGTTTAACATGGTTGCATCTAAAAGTATTATTGCTAATTTGAACCATGGAGACAAACTGAGTGAAAAGAATTACGATGTTTGGCATTGTAAAATTGAGAATCTCTTGGAAAAGCAAGAAATGCTTGAAATAATCACACAACTGATGGTTGAACCTGAGTAAGGAAACATTGCTTCGCACAAGCTTTATATGGAAGCATATCAAACCTATAAATTCAAGAATCATGTGGCTCGTATTTTAATGTTGAGCAGCATGTGTTTTGAAAGACATCAATTAGCTCAATCTGTTTAGGACGCAGTAAAGATTCAATATAGAGGAACCTCTACTATTAGACTTGGTCAGTTAACCCTCAAATTCAGTGGTTATAAGAAACGCCAAAATAAAACAATGAGGCAACATCTTATAGTCATGTTTAATATGATTAGTGAATTAAAGGGTGTTGGGCATGAGATGACTGATGAACAACAAGTCCAGGCAGTTATCCGCTCTTTGCCAAGCAATTGGGAACACATATGTGTTAACCTTACCCATGATAACAACATCAAGATATTTGACGATGTTGCTCATCATGTCGAGCTTGAAAAAGATTGATTTCATGTTGAAAAGCCTATAAATTAAGCTTTTATATCTGAGACAAAGATGCGTTAAACATATGGCTCTAAATATAAAAGGGGCAAGGCTAAGGTCCCAAATATGACAAGAGAGGAATAGAAACAAGTAGTAGGGGATATAAGCATAAGCATGGGAAATGCGGTAGTAAGAAAGGCAAGGATATGAATTGCTTTAATTGTGGTAAATCTGGTCACTTTGCTCGTGATTACATTGAGCCAAAGATAATGTTTAACCATGATCATCCTTTTAACTTATATGTTAGCAGTTGTTTAATGCTTGCTAAATCTGTTTCTTTTTGAATTGGAGACTCAAGAGCAATCGACCACATAGCTAAAGATCAAATAGTCTTTATGGAATTTCATTGAATTCCAAAAGGAAATAGATACATATATATGGGGAATAATTCTTCCACTATTATGCTTGGGATCAATACTTGCAAACTAGATTTGCAAGGTGGTCGCACACTTTATCTTCATGATATACTCTACACTCTAGAAGTTCAATGAAATCTTATGTTTGTTCTTTATTTACTCTAATTAGGCTTTAATATTGTGTTTGTTGGCTGTTGTGTAAAAATACATCTGGATAATATTTTTTATGGTTCTGGTTTTGTATTAAATGGTTTTATGGTATTAGACATAATTAATGTATCTGTTAATTATGATGCTTTAATTTATGTTGTTCAAAATTCCAGCACTATTAATGATAATAATATCATAACTTTGCATGCAAGATTAGGACACATTGGACAAGATTGATTACATAGATTAGTAAAAGCTAGTCTTTTAAGATCACTTACCAAAGAGAAATTGTCCGTTTGTGAGCATTACATTGTTGCAAAAGCAACTAGATTACCATTTGCAAGATCACTTACCAAAGAGAAATTGCCCGTTTGTGAGCATTACATTGTTGTAAAAGCAACTAGATTACCATTTGGCAAAGCTAAAAGAGCTAGTAGTCCATTACAACTTATTCATTCAAATATTTGTGGCCCAATGAATATGAAAGCAAGATATAGAGGAAATTATTTCATTACATTTATTGATAATTTTACACGGCTTGGTCATATTCATTTGATCTCACATAAGTTTGAAGCATTAGATTGCTTTATTTGATATACCAATTTGGTGGAGAATAAATTAAGTACCAAGATCAAAACTTTAAGAACTGATCGAGGATGTGAATATTTGTCTGAATAATTTTTAAAAAAAAATTATGATGAAAAGGGTATAGCTAGACAGCTAACTATTTCTTATACTCCACAACAAAATGATATAGCAGAAATGATGGCCCAAGCTAACTTACCAATTTTTTTTTTAGAGATGCATTGTTAAGTGTTGTTTACATACTTAATCGTATGCTCTCTAAATTTATCTCATCCAGATATCAACTATGAAATAGCGTCAAACCTAATCCAGGTTATTTTTATCAATGACGATGTGCTGCTTGTATTCACAATACTTCTCATGAATATGGAAAACTTGGTCCTAAAGGAAAGAAGTGCATCTTTAAATGATATTCTAAACATTCCAAATGATTTGTATTTATTATTGAAAAAGCTTATGAAAGAGTGACAAAGATTAAACTGCGTGATGTTGTATTCTTAGAAAAGGTTTTTCCAATGAAAAGTGAGATTGAAAAAGATTTTCAATTATATAAAATGAAAAATCTAGATTATGGCACAACAAGCCATTCAGTAGAGGACTTATATGAAACTTTTGATCCTTTTAGAAATAGTGAGAGTGATATTTTATATATTTCTACTCTCATAGAGTAAGATTATGAGCAATCTCATCCTCAAAGAAGCATTCATGAACTAATTCCTCATTGTCCATTTGATATACAAGGGGAAGCATTCATAATTGTTCACTAATTAGTACTTAAAAGTGTATTTTTATCAAGGTTTTATATCATTATTTTTACACTTGAAATATTAATAAATCCTTAACTAGAGCATGTTTTATAATATCATATATAATATTATAAGATAACTTTAATTTATGGTAAATGTTCATCTTAATGTAGGCCTATCACATAAATAAAATAATTGATTGATGAGTTTAACTACTTAAATTGAGAAGACAAAGAGAGGGTTAATAAACAGGGTTAAACTTAGAAAAGAGATGTTGGTGCAGTCCAAACTAGAACACTGTTCAGTCATTAGATCATATCTGGAGCTATAGAACTTGAATTTAGGTCTACTCTATATAGATGAAAAGCTAAAATATAAGCATAAAACATTCATAAATTATCCAAAACTCAATTATATTGTTTGGAAGTTCAAATCTTAGCTTCAAGAAGAAGTCAGAATATGTCCTGCATCCCAGACATTATTCAGTGTTCAGCCTATATCTTCAATTCTAGAAGTTCAAATGAGCTCAATTTTTTTGTTTGAAAGTTGACACAATTTCCTAGAACTTTCATGAATTAAGTCTATTCAAATTATGATGTTAGTAATGACATTTTCTTCATACAAGAAGATAAGAATTGTCATAAAGTCAAGATTTGACCACCCACTCAACAATTAATTAACAAATCAATAGTTCCTGATTTTGGCCTGTAAAAGGACGCATTTGTCATGCATTTAGACATCTTGGTTTCAAATCAAGATCATGTTCTTGCTCTCTCTTTATTGTAATGCTTAAGTTTTGTTTATAAGAATATATTGTTTATGCTTCTCATTTCTTTTCCTTTACTTAGTTAACTTTTATTTTATTTATGTTCTTATCATGTTTATTCATGTTTTTCTTTTTCTTTATATTTAGTTAAGTTTATTATATCAAGGTGGAAATGGTACACTAATGGTGTAATAATAAGTATAGTATAAACTCAATATGGACTTTAATATTTGATACTAACATGTTTTATATTTATTATCTTATTCACTGTTAATACTTTTCTTGTTAAATGATGAATCTAGATTTGTTTATTGTAGATCTTAGACTTAGGTCTATTTTATATGGATGGAAAGGTAAGACATAGGCCTACAACTTTCATATGAAGCTAAAGATTTAAAAATATCATTTTCAAGTCCAAATTGTAGCAACAACA
>NW_011500316.1:78063-80130 GCF_000495115.2 Populus euphratica
TGTCAACCGACACCTGAGCTATGAAAGGAACTTGATTTGTTGTTAACATAAGTTATAATCATGAATACCTGACAATATTTACAAGTATTAGCATTATTCGAATAAGATAATTAATATAATCATGTTAAATATTTATAATCCGATTGAAACCTCCTTTGTGTATGGTTTCCAATTGAGTAATAAAAAGAATTTATACTATACTTGTTCGAAATATCATTAGTGGATCCTTTAACTTCAACATTTGTATTTATTATTTAATCTTCATAATAATCTTACATCTCAAAGTCATCTTTAACTTCTTCTTATTATTGTTGTTGTTGTTGTTTGTTGTATTGTTGTTATTTATAATATATATAATTAACCTATTTATGGTTCAACTCCGGTTTTGCCGGGTTATTTATTACTTCAACACTCCTCTATTTGGGAGATGACATCATTCTTTTGGTCATGTCAAGTTTTTGGCGTCGTTACCGGGGAGGTAAATTCCTGTATAAATTATAATATTTATGTTATTTTTTTATTTTTACTTTTCTTGTATCTAACTTTGTTTCTTTTATTTTGTTTCCTTTTGTTTTGTTTTCTTCTTCCTTTTATTCTCTTCCTATAAGTGTATGAGAGTTTGGTCACATATATTAAGTGGTAAACTGTGTAGGGTATTCGTCTTTATTTTCAAAAAATATGGTAAAAAAAATAACCAGTCGCTTCATAAAGAGAATAAAGAGAATCCCATAAGAACAAGTGCACCTTCATGTATAGTTTTCCCCTCTAAGGCACCTCATTTTAATTTTAAGCCAAGCATTATTCAACTTTTACCTTCTTTTCATGGCTTAGATCTAGAAAATACATATTTGCATTTGAGAGAATTTGAAAAAAAACATTAACACCTATAATGACTTAAATTGTAGCATGAATACTATCAGATTAGAACTTTTTTTTTCATTAAAAGATAAAGCTAAAATATGGCTATAAAATTTAAAAGCAGGATCCATTCATGTTTGGAATAAAATACAATAAAAAATTTTAAAAAAGTTTTTTTCATCTCACAGAATAAATTCTTTCAAAAGACAAATCACAATTTTCACTCAAAAACCAAAATAAATATTTTACCAATATTGGGATAGATATCGAGACTTGCTTAATACTTGCTAATTAGTAATTAAAAGTGCATTTTTATCAAGGTTTTATATCATCATTTTGCACTTGAAGTATCAATAACTCATTAACTAAAGCATGTTTTATAATAACAAATCTAATAATATAAGATACATTTAATTTGTGATAAATGTTTATTTTAAATGCAGGCCTATCACATAAATGAAAGGATTGATTGATAAGTTTAACTACTAAAATTGAAAGGACAAAGAGATGGTCAAACTTAGGAATGAAATGTTGATGCAGTTCAAATAGGAACATTGTTCGGTAATTGGGTCATATCTAGAGTTGTAGATCTTAGATTTATGTCTACTTTATATGGATGGAAAGGTAAGATATAGGCCTACAACTTTTGTAAAAGTTCAAGATTTAAAAAGGTCGTTTTCAAGTCCAAAGTTCAAGATTTTAAAAGGTCGTTTTCAAGTCCAAATTATAGCAACAACAAATAAGTTTGAATCTATCCTGCAGCCCAAACATTGTTCAATGTTCAGCCTATATCTTGAGTTCTAGAAGTCCAAATGACCTTAATTTTTTTTCCTGGAAAACTGAGACAATTTCCTACAACTTTCATGTGGAGGTCTAGTTTAAATTCTGACGTTATCGATAACATTTTATTCAGACAAGAAGATAAGGATTGTCACCAAGTCAAGATATGGCCACTCAATCATCAGTTAGTCATTAAATCAATAGTTTCTAATTTTGACCTATAAAAATAGGCATTTGCATGCATTTAGACATCTTTATTTCTATATCAAGATCATGCTCTTGCTTTCTCTTTTTGTATTTTTGTGATACTTAATTTTTGCTTTCATTAATATCTTGTTTATACCTTTCATTTTCTTTCCTTTACTTAGTTAACTTTTATCTTATTTATGTTCTTATTTTGTTTATTTATTTTTCTTTCTTTTATTATGT
>NW_011500316.1:81573-82342 GCF_000495115.2 Populus euphratica
GGACTAGTAATAAGCTGGTTGGAGGGTGTGATTAGTACTTAAAAGTGCATTTTTATCAAGGTTTTATATCATTGTTTTTGCACTTGAAGTATCAATAACTCCTTAACTAGTGCATGTTTTATAATATCATGTATAATATTATAAGATATCTTTAATTTATGGTAAATGTTTATATTAATATGGGCCTATCATATAAATAAATGAATGATTAATGAGTTTAACTACTGAAATTGAGAGGACAAAGAGAGGGCTAAGCTTAGAAAAGAGATGTTGGTGCAATCCAAACTGAAACACTATTTAGTCATTGGGTCTTATCTAAAGCTGTAGAACTTGGATTTGGGTCTACTCTAGATGGATGGAAAGCTAAGACATAGGCCTAAAACATTCATGATAATCCAAATACTTAATTATGTCATTTGAAAGTCCAACTCTTAGCATTAAAAGAGAAGTCTGAATCTATTTTGCAGCCTAGACATTGTTCAGTGTTTAGCCCATATCTTAAGTTTTAGAAGTCTAAATGAGCACAATTTTTTTTTTTTTTTTTGCAAAGCTGAGACAATTTTCTAGAACTTTCATATTAAGTTTGTTCAAATTCTAATATTAGTAATGATATTTTGTTCAAATAAGAAGATAAGGATTGTCACCAAGTACAATTTTTTTTTTTTTTGTTGCAAAGCTGAGATAATTTTCTAGAACTTTCATATTAAGTTTGTTCAAATTCTAATATTAGTAATGATATTTTGTTCAAATAAGAAGATAAGGATTGTCA
>NW_011500316.1:82651-82868 GCF_000495115.2 Populus euphratica
AAAAGGGTACATTAATGGTGTAAGAATAAGTATAGTATAAACTCAAAATGGACTTTAATGTTTGATACTAACATGTTTTATATTTATTATCTTGTTCATTCTTAATATTGTACTTGTTAAATGGTTAATCTAGATTTATGTTGTATAACTCTTCATATAATAAATACTTGGTAGTTTCATAGCCTAACTGTATGGTATAACCGATATTTGTGCTAAG
>NW_011500316.1:83110-130555 GCF_000495115.2 Populus euphratica
ATTTGTTTTTATTGTTTAATCTTCATATTAATCTTACATCTCAAAATCATATTTAACTTCTTCTTGTTGTTGTTGTTGTTATTGTTTATAATTTATATATATAACCTTCATGTGGTTCGACCCTAGTCTTGTCGGGTTATTTATTACTTTGACACTCCTACAGTTGAGAGATGACATCAATCTTTTGGTCGTGTCACTTCCCAATATGATGAAGAGTCTAAAACATTCAATCATGCTCTATCTAGTTTTAAAGCAAGAGAATGGATTAAAACTATGGTAGAAGAAATGGAGTTGATGAAAAATAATAAAGTCTGGGACTTAGTTAATTTACTGTTAGGATGAAGATCCATTGGAAAT
This sequence comes from Populus euphratica, assembly GCF_000495115.2. Lineage (NCBI taxonomy): Eukaryota > Viridiplantae > Streptophyta > Magnoliopsida > Malpighiales > Salicaceae > Populus > Populus euphratica. The sequence continues at coordinate 83,468 of NW_011500316.1, forward strand.
AAATGGGTTTTTAAAATTAAATGTAAGGCAGATTAGTGAATAGAACATTATAAGGCTCGGCTAGTAGCAAAAGGCTACGCTCAAGAAGAGGGAATTGATTATGAAGATACATTCTCACCAGTTGTAAGGATTACTTATTTAGTTTGTCTCATTTTAGCTATAGTCGCACATATGGACTTAAAGTTACACCAAATAGATGTTAGAACTACATTTCTCAATGGAGAACTAAATAAGAAGATCTATATGGATCAGCCTTTAGGATTCGAGACTAAAGGACAAAAGCACAAAGTTTGCAAGCTTAAAAGATCCATATGATCTTAAGCAAGCCTCTAAACAACAAAACGTCAAGTTTTATCAAGCTATCCTTAAGGATGGTTTTACAATTATGGAAGAAGATCATTGCGTGAATTTAAAATGTTCTAACAATAATTTTATAATATTGTCCTTATATGTCAACAACATTTTATTAATTGGAAATAGTAAAGAGATTATTGATACTACTAAAAAGTGGTCATCATCAAACTTTGAAATGAAAGACATGGTTAAGGCCAGCTATGTTCGTGGTGTGAAAATCATAAGAGATCGTGTTAAAAAGCTTTTGGGTTTAACTCAAGAAACTTATATCAAAAAGATGTTAGAGCATTATCACATGCAAGATAGCAAACCAATGAACACCCCTATTGATAAAAGTTTGAGCCTAAGCTGTGATACATGTCCCAAGACTCTAGATGAAAATGAGAATATGTCTAGAATATCTTATGCCAATATTGTCGGTAGTTTAATGTATACAATGATGTGCACACATCTTGATATATGTTATATCGTTAGATTGGTTAGCTGATATCAATTAAATCCTGGTCAAAAACACTGGATGGCAGTCAAAAAGATTCTACAATATCTGAAAGGAACTTCAAATTACATGCTATGTTACCAAGAAAAGAAAGATTTACAATTGATTGGTTACTCTGATACTGATTTGACAATTTTCAAATGATATAGGAAATTTTTTAACCAAACAGCATTTTATGTTGTTGCGGAACAAACTACATATTGAGCCTCCATAGTAGATAAGACTATGCTGGATTGTTTATTGCTCTTTCATAGTACTGCACTATCATTAAGCAAGAAAGCATACACTAAAGTTGATTTGGATTGGTCGACTTCTCCTCCCTAATTATGATAACATTACTGCAATAGTTGTGGCTAAAGATCCAAAATACCATGGAAAGACCAAACACATCTAGATGAGATATCACTACATTAGAAAAGCGATTATTGAACAAGATGTGATCCTAAAATATATTTTTACAAATTCTATGGTTGCAAATCCACTCACAAAGCCAATAGCAAGGAATGCATTTGTTAGACATGTGAGATCCCTTGACCTATTTAGAATGTGATTAGTAATATAATTTTAAGGATCATATGAAAGTTTACAATAATTTAATAATGAATAAATATCATTAGAATATCATGTTATTCATCCTTTATTTTATGAAATATATTGTGAGTATTGTATAGTATAATTTGTTATAGTATATCGATAGACTTAGATTGCCTCACTCACATGAGCAATCACATCTTTCACTTGTAAGGTGAGTAGAAATGAGACTATTTGAGTTTTAATACTCAACAAGCGACTTGGGTGCAATAGGGCAATTTTAACTGAAAATGATTGTTAAAAATTCACATTGACTAGGACCAAGATGAGGTTCTTAAATAAAAGAATTGACATGAATGAATTCTCACCATTCATGTGTTTATTATGATTGAAGCCAAGTATGAAATTATTCATCCATCACGAATGAAAATGAGCAAATAAAAATTTCTGATTTGAAGTCTATGTTTTTAGCAACAATACTAAGACTCGTATGGTGTATTTTCTCTAATAAGAAGAGCAACAACATATACTCTTTGTCGTAAGAAAAGAAAAGAGTAAGATTCACTATAGCATGTATTTCATACTACATGTGCTAACGACCATTACAGAAATAAAGAATAGATCACTGCTTCTTTATTATATAAGTCTTAAAGATCATATCTAAGATCTCAAAATCTTATCATTTGTGACTTTTGACTATATCACAAGGTGATGTATTAATTATCGCTACTTTAGGAGTATGTTCTACGGTCATGGAATGATTCAACTTGAAGGAATACTCTTAGAAAAGCAAGTTAATTCAAATCTAATTAATATGAGAGCAAAAGAAAAGGTAATTTTAGTTTTACACCAGTTACTTGTATTCACCGACTAGGATCATATCACTTGAATAGATTTGATATAATTTAAAATACTTGTAATTATAAGGATTGATTGAGTATAAAATTCTTGAGGAATTAAATTATATTTAGTCATGTATAACTAAAAATGCTTGAAGTATATTAGTAAACTTTAAGGAATAATTAATTATAAAATTGATTCCTCTTATATGGCCTGTATTAGGTTTATATATTGGAGCTCCTTTCACTATATACTTCAGGTCGCATAGTCCATTCATTAAGTATGAAATTCTTGTGCAAGTTTGAAATATAATGTATTAGAGAGATTTAGTCCTTCATAGGCAAGTTGGAGATATTGGTTATTGGATTAGGCTTAGTCCACCCATAAAAGATGGATCTAGTCCAAATTATTAGAGGAGTTACTAAAAAAAGTAACCACCTCCTCTAATCATATATAAAAAGTAGAAAGGTTAAGTTTTCATTATTAAAAGAACATAGTTCTTTCTTTCTTTTCTCCTATCTTGACTTTCTGATATTATTTTGATTATAGTAATTAAAATGGCATTGAAATAATTGATCCAGAAATAAAAAAAATAAATTCTCACAAGTTTTCCTTTACAATCTACAAAAATAAATAAATTTATGAAATAAAACAACAATGAAAATTTCAAATAAAGTAATTTTAATGTTTATGCTCCATATAAAATAAGAATAGTGCATTATTCATCATTTTATGTTTTTCTTGTTTGGAAAACTTTCTAAAAAATATAATTTTTCTCTTATTTAATGAATTTGTTTTGAAAGAAAAATTAAACACTATGTAGTTTATAGTTTTTTTTTCCATAAATTTAAATTTTATTTCTTAAATATTTTAAAAAAACTCTTAAGTGTTTTAAAAATATTGATTTTTGTATGCATTAAACATTTTTAAAACATTTAATGGCTTACTATTTATGTATTTATTTTATTCTTTTAACAAAAGTTTACTTTTTTATTCCTTTAAAAGTAATAACAAAATTTAATGACTAATGAATTTTTATTTTTATTGTTTTATTTTTTTTGCCTAAGCATTTCAACATTTTTTTTAATACTCTTTATCCATCTTGAAAATTTTATATGTTTTGAAAAAAAAATAATTTTTTTACTTATTAAATAATTTCAAAACTTTTAATTTTTTTTAAGAAAAATTAACCTTTTATGTATTTAAAAAATTCAAAAAATTTAATTGATATTATCTCAATTTAATGCAATTGAGTTGAAATGACTAAATTTCGCAATATAGATTTAACCGAATCTTTTTTTCATAAAAGCTTGTTTCCCATTTGATACAAATCATGCAGACCATTTGGAGGGTTTTCCCAAATCCTATTGCATTTGAGCACCAATTATGTATTACTTTAATATAATTATTATCAATAAAAAAATTTAAAAGAGATTGTATTTTTATTGTCTATCACCTCACAAAATACTGTTCATGGCATTAGTTTTTATTTTTTTTCCATTGGTTTGTTTTGTTTTTTAATATGTATTTCTTTTTCTAATTTTATTACGATTTATTTTTTATGTGATTTTTCAAATCTTGTAGATTTGGCAGATTAATTTGGTTTGTTCAAGTTTTTTATTTTTTTAATTGTTATTTTTTTTGTTATCTTTCAACATTAAGTTGATTAGAAATTAAGATTCATGACTTATCTCGATTTGCTTTTTATGAGGTTATCTCAGTTTCATAACTCAAGTCAAGAGTTTGGGAAGTTAAATCTAGGTAAGCTCAAGTGATTTTATTGTGTCATGTTTTTAGATTAGATTTTTTTAGTTTTATCTTTCAAACATGTGTTTATCCGGAAATAAACTTTATAATTTGTTTTGATTTGATATTATCTCAATCTCATGATGTAAGTTGAGGGTTTGAAAGGTTAATCCTATTTAGGTTGTTTTTTTTTGTTTTTTTCTATGAGATTACATTAGTATTATTGCTCAAGTCATGGGTTTGGCAAGCTTATCCTATTTAGGTTGTTTTTTTTTATTTTTTCTGTGAGATTACATTGGTATCATGAGATTACTTAGGGTTTTTTTTTTTTCTTTGAGATTACATCGATATCATGATCCAAGTCATAGATTTAGTATGTTAACTCTACTTAGGTTTTTTTTTATGATATTACATTGGTATCATGACCCAAGTCATGGGCTTGTTGGGTTAAGTGTTGTTTTTCTTTTTTTAATTTTTTTTCTTTTAAATTTATCCTAGGTTGATCAGAAATTAAATTTTATAGTTTTTTAATTTACTTTCTATAAATTATCTTGATTTTATAACTCAAGTCATGCGTTTAGTAAATTAACTCAAATTCTTTTTGTTTTGTTTTTTAATTGATTTTTTTTAATTCATATTTGAATTAATTGGGAATTAAACTTTGTAGTTTATTTTAATTTATTTTATATAGAATTATTAACATGATTTTATGACCCAGGTCATGAATTTAAAAAATTAATTTAAGTTAACCTAGTTGATTCAACCCGTTATCGTTTCAATATTTTTTTTCTAAAATAAAAATATATTAAATTTTTGTAAGTTAGACTGTATTTTTATTAATCTCTAAATTGCTTTTAAAAGTCAATTAAATCAACCTGTATATGATTTAAATTTTTTTACTAGAAAAACATTAAATCAATTAAATCAACATTTAAATTTTTTTACTAGAAAAACATTAATAATACCAAGATTTTTTATTACATTTAAGAAAAATTTAATCGACCGGGAGACAACAATCTCTAATTGTAGCCATGAAAGTTCAAAAATTAACATGCATTCACTAAATTCTTTCATCCAGTACATCAAAATAAAACCCCACTTTTAGGATAATTTTAGTGTTAAATCAGTATTTACACACTTTCACCCATCCCCTTATACAAGCTAGAGTGGAAGAAAATTCAATATAACTTCACATGGAAGTTGTTTTGCATGATACATTATTAGGGTTTGTTTTAACATCTAAACTGGAAACACTTAACAACCACGTGCATACTGAGCATAACAATAGATCCGTGAAAAAAGGGCATTGAAACACCAATTAAATTTGAGGCAAGTTCAACAAAAATCAATTACTAATAATAGGATAATACGCAGTTGGGGATTCCTCGAAAGCAATCTATCCGACTGGAATAACCCTGTGGAGTTCGAAAACAAATTGAACTCGCACCGCCAAAATTGTCATTGTAGTTAAATTTGTACCAATCAGCTGTACATTAGTTGTGACCAGAAAACACCTATGAAGTTCCTCAAGGAACGTATTTAAGGTAGATCCAAAAAAAATGATGAGAACATAACACGGCTCTAAATAACAGATCTAAATTTACAGATTTTACTAAGATTGACCCCTACGATGGAACCTAAAATAAAATTTTGTACAACAACAATATGTGTTCATTTAGTTCCTTTTGGGCATCTTTGGTTTCTATGTGTTCATTCAGTTCCTTTTGGGCATCTTTGGTTTCGACTTCATGCTGGCTCTCCGAGCTACATCCCACGCCTTCTGCGGAGCATATACACCTAGCTGTGCAGCAAAAAATGACTCGTATCCAGGTGAATCAAAAGCAAAGCCAGTGTGTTTAGATATTTCTCGTGGTAATTGAGCTATGGCATAGCTCCTTTCTTCCTGTGGTGTGCGCTGAGTGGCAACCTCCAGTAATCCTGTCCTAGTGTTGTCATCAGGCTCATGCCTGTGAATTTCCTGAACAATCTGATAATCGTAGGGGAAGAAACATCTTTGAATCCTGTAAACAAACAAACCAACAAACAGCTGAAACAACAGGGAAATGCCCAACAAAGAAAGAACTACTTGAAAATGCAATTGGTTCATAAAAAATCTATGAAGCTCTTCAAGCTACTCCTGAATCTTACCCTTGGTAAATGAAGTCGCCAAGAAGCGCAACAATAGGAACGAGAAGAACCGTGAGGTAGAAATAGATTGTACTCATCAACACATATATGACGAAGAAAACATTTTCCTATGATGAATGTGAAGAGGGTTAGCATGTATATAATTCCATAATTCTAGAGACAGAATATAATTCAAGAGAAGCAATGAAAATGACTAACCCGTAAAACTGAATATACAAAAATGAACATGAACCATGCCAAAATGCTCCCTCCAACACTAATATAATGCCACCTTGTAATTGAATTACATATCATCAGGAGACGCAAGTTGACAGTGATTACAACACAAGTGAAGGCCATCGTGCTGATATCCCATAGTCCAAAAATCTTGCCTGATGAATTTTTACCACTGGCACTGGAGATGGTCACAAAGTGATAGAAGACAAGCGATTGATACACAGAAAAGCAAGCCCATGTGATCACAACTCTCCACTTGAAAAAGACATTTCTTATTCCCTCCTTGTACAGTTCAGGGTACTTCTTAGAGATGGATGCACTGACATCCTGGGAAAACAAATCGAGTTTCAACTATAAAAAAGAAATGGAGTGTAACAAAAAAAATTAAGCATCGTGCACATATCCCTCAATCTGAATTACCATAAGAAAATCAGAAGTCCCAACTAGCTATGTTCATTATTCAGTCAGCACTGAATTTTGAACTGGTGTTTTGGTTACTAAAGTTTGGTTATTTTAAAAATTCAGCTTAAAATAATTAAAAAAATTGAAATTTTTTTGTTCTGTTTTGGACACAAAAACTAAATAAGGAGATAAATTAACATGCATACAATAGGATGGTTTTCATTTGGACCTTCACTAAAACCAGAAGCCAAATCTAGAATGCCAAAAAAACAAATGAACTGAACAGACTAAACCAGTAGTTATTATCAGTTCGAGTAAGTATTTTACTTCAGCTTGGATTATTTCCAAATTTTGGAAATGCCACCAAATGATTAATTACATACACTTGATCCAAGATAACCACATCTGGTTGAACAGCAGAAGCAAGAAATTCTAGTCAAATAAGATTTGAAAAGAAGCACCTTATCAAAAAGCCCAACAATGATCACCGGCAGGGCTGTGAATATGACATTATACAATGACTGGAACCAATCATCGTAGAATCTTTGACCAGAAAAACCAGTTTGAAAAGTGAACCAAAATTGTGTCAAAGTGAATGTAAGATTCTTGTAAAAGAAGTATGTGATGACCTGCAATAAAAAAATATCAGGAATGTTATCGCCTAGTTAGTTTTCACAAAATCTAAAATTTGGTAGAACAACAGACCTTGCATATTCTAAGATATGACCACCGTCCATGCACAAGAAGTAAATCTGTAAGATAGCGAAACTGAGCAATTGCAAAATCACTGGCCATCACTGCTTGCATCCCTTCCAACCCACTTATTCCAACACCAATATGTGCAGCTTGAATCATGCTTACATCATTGGCACCATCACCTATACTGAGTGTTATTTTACGTGCACCCTTCTTTACCAAACTAGTCACCTGCAAAATAAGTTCAAAGTTGTAAAAACCAAACACCAGGAAATGACCCATATTTCATATTAATAATAATAAGTTGTGTATTAAGGGGCAATTGCCAGGGGCAATGTTAAAAGGCTTGGGTTCACAAACCAAGAACTTAGTTCTAATGTTGCCAATCACATTAATTTTTCACTTGTAAGGATGCCATAGCCATTGCAATATTTATTCCCAAGGACAGAAAAAATATAATATAATACTTATGATGCAACATTCTAGGACTTGACATTGGTATCAGGCATAGCATGAACAGCAAAATAAAAAAGAGAACAAAACCCAGTACAAGCATCACATAGATATATCTTCCATGATGAAGATCACCTGTGCTTTCTGTAAAGGAGAAACCCGGCAGCAAACAACTGAGTGACAATTCAAGCTCAAATTCAGCAACATTACTCGTAAAGTTGGGTCCAATGCATACATCAAACACTTCCCATCTATAACAAGTGCCAATTTTGGTCCAGATACAGTGTGTAAATAGTGCTGCGCTTCCTCAAGGCACTTCTTTAGTTCTTTTTTTACTTCTTCCTTTATAAAGCGTGCAATTTCCACTTGGTCACCCTGATAAAGAATTCAGTTACCATGATGAATGATTTAAGGTATGCACTGACAATAAGGTAACTAGGAAATGCTGCTTACCCTGTTTTCAACTTCTCTAATTGCATCAGTTTCCGAACTGATAATGAACTGTTTCATATCATTGTTAATCAAGTTGCATGCTGCAGGAATGATATAGACACAGAGAATTCAAGAAAATGAGAATGAAAAATAAGGAAATAGCACATAACTCAATACAAAAATAGAGGAAGTTGGTCCAATAGAATAAGCACACACCATAAGCTATATTTATTGCTGTTTCCATCTTGTCCCCAGTTAACACCCAAACCTTAATCCCAGCTCTAGAAAGAGTTTCAATGCAAGCTGGTACTCCTTCTTGAAGCTTGTCTTCTATAGCAGTGCTTCCAATCAAAATAAGATTCTTTTCCACAAGTTCTGCCACCTAAGCAAGTTTCAGAATATATATGTGAGGATGACTTAAAATGCATCTAAATAAAATGTGATATCAAGTTTAACAATCCAATGACTCCAGGGGGAAAGGACTTGCTCATTGTGAAAAAAAAATGATTTGTTCAGGATTATGCCATTCAAAAATCATTCAGCAAGACTTTGTAATGAAGCTCATTCCATTTTAATGCTGCAATAGTTGAAACCTATCGATTAACAAATTTCAAATATTCATTACATAATAAAAAACTGCACTAGCATCTGGCAGCCTAACATTATCCCACAATTCACTAAAACACAAATAATAAACAAAAAATTATTTCTTGAAATACTAAGTAAACATTTTCACATGAAAGATAAAACATGCAGCTTTTGGTGGCCAAAAAAAAAAAGAGCTATACCAATGAAGATACTTCTTTAGATGTGAGAAATTATATTGTGAATGATGATGAAAATAATGATCATTCATTAACTTTCACCATCATTGATAAAACACAACCCCACCCAACAACAACAGACAAAAGTCTCCAAACATTATATACCTCATCTAATTTCTTCTCGCGATCTCTGAGAGAGGATTTAGCTTGGATAAACTTCTCATTCCAGCTTTCATATGTTTCAGGACTTAAGTCCCGATACGCAAGGCAAAGGGTACGTAATCCAGCAGACCCAAACTGTTCCAAATATGCCCTAGTTACTTTCTTTAGATCCTCATTTCCGCCAGCCAATCTCTCATAAATTACAGTATCAGCACCCTGCAAGTAGCATGTTATTTTCATGTCAAATTCCAAAAGCAATGTTCATCTTATATGACAAATCTTCAGAATATATTACCTTGCAGTATAGTACAAGTCTACCGTTAGGATATCGACAAACAACAGACTGGCGCTTCCTTGTGCTACAACAATTATTACAATTGATGTTAAGGTTGTCAAACACAGCTCATAAATGGAATATCAGTTGGTGGGAAGGATGTGCATTTACCTATTGAACTCAAGAACATTCAGAATTTCATAAGCCACATCTTGGATTTTACCCATCTTCTCCACATGAGATTCACGAACATGTATCATAGTAGGTGTGCGCCTAAGGAAAAACTAATTATTAGCCTCAACAATTATTCAGAGATTTCATAAGTGATTGATGCAAACAAATTTTTCGTGCTTGGCTTCCTTTTTAAGCACAAAATAAAAATCAAAATCGCAAAACATAAGTCAACATCTGACAGTACTCCAATTGCAAACCTGTAGAAGAAAAAACCAAAGTTCTTTGCAGCAGTAACTAAAGCAGCCTCATCAGGAGATGCAGCCTGATATGTGATTTTCTCTGGGGACTCATCTCCTTCAGGAAGAACAGTGTGACATATAGCAAGGCATCTGAAAAATTCCTACAAGAGAAGAAAGATAAATGATTTAAACAACCACGCATTATGGATCAAGGTACATCCTCCATAGCATGCTTACAAGCCAGCGTTCAGTACCATGGATAAACAATTCAATGAATCAGGAGTTTTGACAATCCTAAAAAATAATCCCTCATAAGATGTCAATAGCGCTTTAATATTCACATCTTCAAGATTGCACTCATAATTTGTATAACAGTGATGGAAGAATACCAAAAAAATATGAAAACCCTGATTTTGATCAATTTACTAGCAGTGCTTCAAAGCACCAAAAGCTATACACAAGAAATCAAGAATAAAAAAAGGCAAAAGTCAGTGAATCATGTTTCTTCAATCCAAGCAAGAGGAAAAAAATTGTGACTCTCCTTTTGAAGAACATAAAATTTTCCCAGTTACATTCTTATATGCATAAAAGTAGAACTATCATTATGTCAAACCAACAATAATGGTTTCTTATAACAAGTAGGTTTAACAATCAGATATATAGAGCATCTGAGGCAATGCCATACCCATGCAGCAACAAACAAAAATTCTTATTAAAAATACACAAATAACCAGAAAAAGAGAGAACAATATGGTGAGAGTGACAACAACCAGAACTAAGATTACTGTTTTCAACAAATTGTTCCCATTGAAAATACACAATAAAAGGCTCTATGCTGATAAGGAATACATTCACATAGAGAAACAGAAAATGTATTGAAATCTTGCTGATTAAAAAGCTACCTTGCATGTATCAGAGTTGGGTTCATTCCTCCAGGCTCCTCGCATAAGCCTATGATCATCAAAATTAAACCCCTTCTCCTGAATTGCAGTGGATGATCTCCGCACCTGTAAGAAATTCAAAAAAATATTGAGATGTTCCTGATTTCCACACCTGGAAAAAAGAATAAAAAGCTGATAGGAAGTAAAACATCTTTGCTCAAATATAAGTACTTGTGTTTTTTCAGAAATTGAAAAGGAACACATACTTCTTGAACTTTAATGCCAGTCCGTTGTGCTCCTCCCAGCTCTATTTCAGTGACACCAGAACCATAAACCTCTCCTCCAATTGAACACTTAAAGAACTCCATTAAATTTCTTGTTAAAGTTCCAGTTTTATCAGAAAAGATATATTCAACCTGACAAGAGCATCAATTCAAAAAATTTCACTAGGCATAAAGTGAAAAATAACAAATTACAGAGTTCACAACGGCAGTCCTCTGTCACAATATGATGTGCATAGAAATTTACATATTGATGACAGTGACAGCAATAAATAAGCTAGCTGAATGCATAAACCATCAATTTACCTGTCCAAGTTCCTCATTCAAATTGGAAGTCCTAGCCGATGCAGGGGTGTTAGTTTCAGCATGGTACATATGTAGGTCTTTATTAATAAATTGAGTGGACTGAATAAATTTAATCATCTGACAAAGAATTTCAGACATTATCAAAAAAGGCACATTCAGCAAGAATATATGAAGACAATACTATAGCAAATGAAAATGGTCATAGCCAGGATACCTACCTCGATAGAAACATATAAAGATATGGGAATTATTGTCGAGTATAAAGTGATTAGGGTAAACAAAGTTAGAGCTGCAACCTATAGATCCAACAAAGAGAGAAAAAATGAGAGAGAAATGTCAAGTAAAAGCAAAAAAAAAAAAAATAGCATAAATGAAGCAAGATTTATTACCACAAATCGGTTGCCAGGGTTAAACTCTGCAGCCACGGCTTTATCCAGACGTAGATAGTAATACTTACGATTTATGAATATGCCACTGCAGAATTTCAAAAGGCAGGAAACATGATCTAATGGCGCAATTCAAAAGGGAGAGGAATAAAAATTTAATAAAAACTCTTTAAGACTACCAACTATCATACCTCCCAATAGCTCCGATGAGGCACATAATGAAAAGCGTTGCAAAAAGAGCAAGTATAAGCTTGTCAAGTTTCCTCTCCAAAGTACTCCTCTTGGAAGGAACATTCATGGAATTCATCATGACCTGTGATTGAATCAAATCATCATAAAGCAGTATGAGTAGAGTGAATCGGTAAAGGACACAAAATGGAAGATACCAACAAGTGAGTATGACAAGATTTTGTAGAATTCTAACATGAAATTTGCATTATTTGATAATAAAAGTTGTTTCTATTCCTCAAAGGAAAATTGTTGCAGAAAGAAAAGAACACAGTAATTCAGTCAAAGGGAATATGGGACCTTTTTGTACTTCCAATCATTGAATTTTTACAGTTCTAACTTTTCATTGAGGATAGGAGGAAGTCTTGGACAGGTCTATTTTTCTTACAGACTTTTACCCATCTTCAGTATTCCCATTTGCTTCATTCCCTTTGGACAAAGTTGTCTGAATCCCCAGGTTCCATCCAAGAATAAGGCATTCATTAGGAAGATTGTTTTCAAAATAAATCAATATAATATGTTACAAATGAGAAGACCCTATAAAGCATTGTTGCGAAACATTTATGTTGTGTTAAATTAGTAGGGACTTGCATATCTACCTTCATTTTTCATTCTGTTGCCATTTTGTTGTTGTTGGTAAGCATTGGGTTATTTACTGACAAAGACAGCAGAACTACTACTCCACCCAAGAGGTTTTGGGAGAGGAAGAACAGAAAAATGTTATGGAAGTATGACACTTTTGCAGTGTTCAATGTGTGAATGATTGGCCTCTTATTGAGAATTCTCAAGTATAATTCTCTTTCCAAATGCAAGCTTTATTTGACATGTTTTCTTAGCTTCTTAAAGAGTCCATGCTCCTCCATGTAGATTTCCAAGTGTTTCTTTCTCTGACATTCAACAGGAAAGGTACTTTCTGATATAATTTCCGTACCTTTTCTTTTGAAAGTTTTTTCCTTTTTCCTTTGTGGTGTCTGATCATAATAAAATTTCCTTTATTGAGAACAATGAATCTACTACCCTCCCCGCCCATTGTAGAAAAAAATGACAAGTCAGGGCTTGCAGTCAATAATATAGAATTACTTTTCTGAAATCTATTGGAGTTAAATCATGGGCCACAAACAAGGAAATCCACATGCATTTGTTACAAAAGTAGAGATGCAATGTGGGTAAGCAAGGATTAACAGAACTGCAAAGCAGTTTATAAATAACAAACCTTTGTTTCATGACCTGTAAAAATAACAGCACCAACAATGTACTCTGTGTTCCTTAGACTACATCCCTGTAAACACAAAAAGTGTGGTTAACATGAAAATTCAAGATTAGTTACTTCACTGAAGAGCACAGGAAGTCACTGATCAAAGAGATTTAAGAAAATGGATATTTTCCATTTGTTTTCTTTTAGATTGAGGATCATGCAGCAGTTATGTGAAACATTCAATAAATATATTCCGTCTGAATTCATAATAGAGAGAATAGGAACATGAATATTAAGATAATGTCTAAGGAAGAAAAAATTGAACATACTCTTAAAAGAATTTGGTTTGGAGTGAGAGGCAACGTTTGCTTTTGGAATATGAGATTCCCAGTGAATGTGTATAATGAATTGTTTGGTTGCTCACACTGCATCTCACCTGCAGTAACAAAAGGAAGACTTGTAAGGTAATTCACATGATCATGCTCAAAAAGTGGAATTTAAAGCACAGGGGAAAGAGAAGAAAAAAATATTGCTTAAATGAGAATAATTAATGGCAGTTTTAAGCTATATAAATTAGCATATGGAAACATCGTGTAAAAATATGTTATAGCAGCCACTTTAAGTAAACAAAATAAAGAAGAGCTACTGTAAGCCATCCACTTCACATTAAGTCAGGATAGCTGTACAGCCACAGCACGAAGTGTGAGGTATAGAGGCTAGCAATTTCAGACAAGACATCACAACATGAATATCATGCATTGTACTCTAAAATGTAATACCAAGGAGAGCAAGGAAAAGTCTGTTTGAAAAAACAAAATTAATAATCTACCAAAAATAAGATTATTGAGGAGCTTAAACTGATGTTTGGAATCAGTATCTATAGCAGATGTCCACACTGACACCTGCTAGGAAGCTGTCACGGACATTGAAGGACACCCTATCGACTCACTACTTGCATCCTCTCCAGTAAATAATAACAGCAGTGAAAATGTTCCTTGCATCAGGTGATTAGATAATTGTGATTATATCCGTTCAAGACTTCTTGATGTCATTAACAGAAGTTTCCTAAGCATGTAATTCTAAACCTTCAGCGTGTACAAAAACCAGACACGTATATTTGTGGACTCCAAACAGAAAATAACCTTTAAATTCAGCAGCTTTATCAGGAGTCAAGTAATCCCACGTCCTTTCCAGTGCCTTTCTGATCTTCAAATTTGTTTCCCCATCCAAATTTGCAGTCTGAAAACAGAAGGCAAAATTAAAGACAATAAATAAAAATATAAATGGTACCAGCTGATCAGTTCACACTTTAAAGTTTCAGGGCAATAGTAATGAAATAAAGAGACCAACAGAAACAGCAATTACTATTATTATAATAACTATATTATGAGTATGGTAAAAGAAAACCTCGGTGTAGCAGACACCATCTGCATTTGTACTTGCTAGGAAAAGCAGATCCGCAGGAAAGAATCCATCCTGCTTAACCTGTTATCAATGCAAAATAAAGCTTTAAAAAAACACACACACACAGAAGCTTTCACAGAAATTTTTACAGATGGTGATTATAATGACACCAGTTATTTTCCATAAAAAACACATGTTAGTCGAGTCAATGTTGAATCTAAAATCCTATTGAGCAGTCAACATAAAAAGTCATATTTAGAAGTGCTTCCATAGAATGTATTTCCATATATCTCTTACAGTCCCAACACAATCAGCATAACAGCAACATGGTGGCTGACAATATGTATAACAGTCAAAACTAGATAAACAATTTTACTTTGTGAGGGAACAAAATAATTAATGATCCAAGTTCAGTATAGCTTTATATAGTCAACTTTGACCGCAGCATCATTATAATGTCACTTAAACCACCTACTACCACCAAAAGAGCAGCAGCAGCAGCAAATCAAAAAAGAAATGAACAGGAAAAAGCCAAGAACAATAACAAAATACCCATAAAACAATCTCCAGCTGTATGGATTTTGCTGTATAGCCTTATCTTGTCACCTTTGACTTGCAGCATCATTATAATGTCATTTAAACCAACTACTACCACCAAAATAACAGAAGCAGCACTAAATCAAAAAAGAAATGTATGGGAAAAAGCCAAGAACAATAACAAAATATCCATAAAACAATCTCAAGCTGTATGGATTTTGCCTAGAATGCTCCCAAATAGCAGAATTATTTCCTCCCAATGTAGCAACTCCCTAATGCTCAAACAACTGTATTTTTCATCACATTTCCAAATTCAATCTTCCCAATAAAACTTAAATCCGAAAATATTTAGAGCCTAGCAAGCAAAAGCTAATGAACAATATACCAGGATGTGTTAACCAAAAGCACAAGGAAAGTTTCTTTTTAAAATACTTTCCTTTGATAGTCACAAACTTACAATAACAAATAGCAGTAAAATTGGAATTGAAAAAAGCTGCTATAAGGTGGCATAGCAACACTAGAAAATATGTTAGAAAGCTGGTGCCAATAACAAGGAGGTGACAGCAAGCACCCCTACAGAAACTCTGTAAATACCATAAAGAGGATTGCATCAACTACTAGAATATTCTTCAAAACTTAATCTAGTCCTAAAGCACTATGAGCACATCCATTGGAAAGCATAAAATTGCAGCATGCTTGACAGAAGCCTTTAAGTTCAAGTGACCTGTACGCTTACACAAAGGGGAGGTTATGGAGGGATAATGGCATTGTATAAAATTATTTTATTTTTACAGTGAAATAACAACAAACTCAAGCACACTCACCCTGACAATATCTCCAACCTGCAACTTCTTCCATGGTACAGCCACCCACTTATCATCTTGCAACACATCTATAAGAGTGTTGTTAATTACCATATCATTCTGAAAACGCTTCTGTTGAACATAATTAAGAAACAAAAGAATAGAAAATTAGCATTTCTCCCAAAACTGATGTTAAAAGTGAAGAAGATACTACAGTAATTCATTCTTCAAACAATCCATTGTAAAAGAGGAGTCAAAAGACAAAGCTAGCAAAAAAGAACAACCATGAATAACACTCACCCAGTCCTCAAAAGCCTCCTTAATGAGAGAGACAAGCAGCACCAAGGTCAGAGGAACGACATTTGTCACTGGATTAACAGGACTGCAATGTCAAAAGACCTATATTAAGTACAATGTGTATACATTTTCGATGATAGAAAATGAAATGGCAACGATTAAAAAAATCTTGAGGATAGTTTTCAAGATGCCCAATCTCAGTGGTATACAATAGCACATGCAGAATCTTAAGAGAAAAGAAAAGAAAAGAAAAGAAAGAAAGAAATCTTTCAATGACATTAACATAACTCAAAAAATAGGCAATCAAAACTTGTACAGAGAAAAGTGAAAAGTCACACTTCTGAATTGAAATTAGCTAACTGCTTCAGAAGCTTGGTTACGCAGGAGCTTATTTGTAGTTGTTTTATTATTTTAGTATTATGTTTTATTCAATTAGTTAGTAGTCATGTGCCTAGCATGACTTTATAATACTGCACGACTAGGATTAGAAAGTTTCTGTAGGAGTTTAATATAGGCCTGAAATTAAAATGTCTAACTTTAAACCTAGTACAAATATGCTTTAAATCAGATCAGTGTTGTCAAGAGGTGCTGAGGTGCTCCAGGTGAGGCAAGGCGAGGCCTCAGCACCTTTATTAGCCTCAGGCGTTGGATTTCAATAAGGCGCTGCCTAGGTGAACACCTTGTGAGTGGGTGCAAGGCGCTAAGGCTAGCGCCTGCTTGAAGTTATTCCTTTTCTGTTGGATTTTTCTTTATTTTTAATTTACCACAAGAAACAACTTTGGGGCATTTTTGCAAAAAAAAAAAAGATTAGGGTAAAAAAATTAAAAAAAAATCATTAAAGTGGGAGACAAACAGACAATGAAGGACACTTAGAGAAGAAACACCAACCACACTTTCTTTTTCAACAATGGGAGTCAAAGAACAACACATCTGTACAGTTACTTTAATTTTTTTCTAAACAAATGCAATTTAGTTTGAGTGATGAGAATTTCGATTATAATCATTAAATCGAGGATATGGAGGATTCAAGTGAAGCAGAGGAAAGCATGGATAGAGATGTTTTTGAAGATTAAAGAATAATGATGATGATATTTAATTTTTCTTTTTAATCTATTTGGCCACTTACTACTTTAAATTATCTTATTTTGTTTTAAGGGTGAAAAATGTAACTTTATATGACTATGTTATGGTATTTTATATTTTCCTGTGATTTTCTAATGATCTAATCTTAATTGGGAAGATATATATTTTAGATTTATATAATATAATTTTTTTTTTAATTCATAGCATATCACCTTGGTTCATTCAGGCAGGCACCTAGTGCCTCGGGCATTTTACAGGTTTGGTGCCTTTTAGCACCTTTCGCCTTTGATAACATTGAATCAGATATACAGCCATTTTTATCATCAATAACTTGACAAACTTGGGATTTCCTAAACCCTAAGTTCAGTACCCAGTTAAACCTTCTTTTCTACTTATTTCTACCCTTAACTCTGCTGACCTATTGTGTTTTCTCCCTAAACCATACCACTTGGAGCATATCAATTAGAAGGCCTAGTTTCCTCCATTCACAAGTCCAGATAAGTAATAACAGAGTGTAAAAGTTTGCAAACTCGTACAGCAGAACTATCTAGAAAATGCTAAGAGAGAATCTTTTTTGTATCTATTTACACGTGCATTTATGTGCATGATCCCAGACAAACTAAAAGTTGAGATCGTGTCCAAGACATTCGCCTAGGGCATTTCCAGGGCAGACTTTGCAGAAAAATATCGATGGTTACAAAACCCGCAAGTTTGAAATAACAAGCATACCTGATTGGTGTCATTGATAAGATCGAGATCAATAGAAAATAACAATTCGCCACCCGCCTGAACTGCCAGTGTTAAAAAACGGAATTTTCATGAATGGAGGTCACCAAAAAAGGATTAAAAGAACCAACCTTATGAATTTTACACTTAAGCCTGACCAATTAAACTAAACCAAATTAAATTAAACTCAAATCTTCTAAACCCTAAATAATTAAACTTGAAACTAAAAAAAATGCATTCACCACCAGAAATTATAACTTCTAACCTGTTCAAACAATCCTTTCGGTACAAATGTAAAGAAGTTGTACTTGGTCGTTGATATTGAATTTCCCTGAAAACCATATCATATATTGAAAATTAATTAATTAAATTAAATGGAACAGAATCGAATAAAAAAAAACGACACAAACCTTGAATCTAACAGGGAGATTGGCGTCGCGATCATTGCAGTAGATGGTGCGGTGACCAGGGGCCTGAGGCTGGACTCGGCCGAGTGTTACAGTCCGAGACGGTGCCGGGGTGTGAAAGCTGGAGTCGCGAGTCCCTCTCGATCTGGATCCCCTAAGCCTTTCCCATCCACCACTCATCTTTCTCACCAGTCCAAAATTCTTTCTTCGATTTTTTTCTCAACAAAAAAATATGGAATCTAGAAGTTTCTTTCCGTTCATAAAGAAGCAAGTGTAAGTACGGTCGATGAAGCAGAGAGGAAAACGAAATTAAAATCCCTTCCCCTGCCCCTCCCTCTTCTCCTCCTTCGATTATTTTTCCTTTTTGCCTTTTCTTTCTCTTTTACTGTTTATTTTTGCAGTTACAGCAGAGCCTTTCTTGGTTATTATTGATTTATAATTGATTATTAGTAAATAACTATTTAGTCTACATATTTGAATATAGCTATAATTAAGTCCCCCCTGTTTGAATATTTATACATTATCCCCTAAACTCTTGTTAACAACTAAATTTATAAATTAGTAGGTCCCAATTTCCACTCTGAAACACAATATTATGATGTACCACTCTTGAGTTCAATCTCGAGTTAGATTGTATTTGGTTAGTATATGATTGGTTAGAAAAATAAATAAATGAATATAAAATAAATTTATTTATAAAATAATTTTGAAATATTTTTTTATCTTTTTAAAACAAAAAATATAGAAAAACACGTATATTATCTTCATCTCTTTTATTTATAAACAATAACTTCAAGGTTTGCTTTTTTTTCTTTTTTTTTTATTGATTAATCTTTATTCTTTACAATTTCATTTCATTTAAATATTTTTTTCTTAGTTTTAAATAAAGATTTTTGGTTTTCAAATAAAAAAGAGGACTAAATTGTAATTGAATGAAAACTATAGGGACCGAAGTATAATTTAATCTTTGATTGGATTTATTCCCAAAACTATTTGTATTCTCAGTCTTTTCCGTGGGTTCTTCTAGTCAGTTTCTAACCAAAAAGAAATCCAATAAACAGTGTGATCTCACGGGACAATGAGATTGCTTAATTGTGTCAATATTAAAAGTAGAACTTTACGCGCAACTGGGGCGCGTTGACAGTCGCGCAAAGCCAGCCCAATTGGACGGAATATTTTATAATAGAAGTTTCCAAAAAAAACCCAAAGGAGGGGAAGGACTTCTATATACGGGGGAGTGGAAGTTATTGAACGGCGCCGTTTATGAGACATTTCATTGAATTTTCAGTTGGTGGCCGTGGGGGGGACACGTCCCTAAATTATGGAGATTAAGGGTTGGTTGGGTTAGTTTATCATGTTATTAGAGCTTTGGACAGCTGGCCCACGTTTCTCACCGGAGAGTTTTTGGATTTTTGTTTTTTTTTTTTGTGGAAGTTGCTAATGGCACAGCGTTTGTCTATTTGCACGCTATTCGAATTATCCTTGTAAACATCTCAAAAGTTAAACAATTTTTTGGGTTTTTAATAATTATCATGATTAACTTTTTTCATTAGAAAAAATATCTTTAATTATTACTAGTCAAATTCGGTACAAAACCGAAAAAAATCAATTTTTATACAGTGCACGTGCATGGTGCAAAAAGCTATGGACTTTAATAGTTTTTTTTTTAGTTTTTGATTTTTTTTCTTTTATTGAGTTTTTTTTCCAGCAAATTAAAGATTAATTGTTTTTAATTTATTAATAAAGAAAATCATTAGAAGACAAGAGATCTAAGTAAAAAGGAGGGAGAAAATAGATGGAGGTTTTAAAATCTATATAAAAAATATTATTGTGGTCCTTATACTTTCTAAGTTATAGATGTTTGGTCACTCGAGTTTTCATAAATCCAATTTTGGTCTAAAATATCGTTTTTTTTTATTCAAATTCCTAATTAAAGAAAAGAGAGAGATGTAAATGGCTAATGAATACCAAACGAAAGCATTGAAAAAAAATTGAATAGACTAGCTTTGCAAGTTTCAGTTAAGGCTAAATTTAAGGATCCTTTGAAATATCAAAAGAGAGCCTTAGTACATTTAATTCATATGCAAGAGGGGCTCAATCTATCCTTACTTAGGCCATGAAGTTTCAACAACAAGGCTGTTAATTTTATTTCAATTTTAGTTAACTTTGCTCTATGATGTTTCCATATTTTTTATGAATTCTTAACTAGTTTTGGATTTTCTATTATGTATAAGAGTATTAGTTATTTTCTTTAAATATTAGGATTTATTATTTTTATTTTATTTTCCTTGTTATGTAAGGAAAAAACACAACAAAGAAAACAAAGGAATCCCAGCTAACTTAAAAAACATATGTGGCATCCAAAAAGAGCATTAAAGACAACATTATTTTTCCTTTAAGAAAAAGGATAAATACAAAGTTGAGATCAAAATCCTATTCTAACTTGGAAACTAAATGAGCAACAACTTCTTTTTTAGTTCCTAGGATTATTGGGCAGTGTTATATGTTATAAATAAGTATTGTATCATATTTATAATGTTTTTTTCTTTTCTTCCACTCTTCTCACAACATAACAAGACTTTGACTTTAGAGCTTTATTTTTATTTTGTTAACTACAACCCAAGGCTTATTTGGACTTAATTAATATTTTTCTCAGTTAGGATCTAAGGGTTGTTTGGATTAAGGTTTGAGCTTAATAACAAAGGTTTTAGGTCAGTTTTTTTAAGTAGGTTAATCCAACTCACAAGGTTAAACTCATTAGGGTTAATTTCTCAGAGCTATTTAAACAAATGTACAGCCTAAATTTCAACACTTTTGATGAATAATACTTTTGAACTTTTTAGTTTAATGTGGGAAACAGATTCTTGCATTCTTTAGTTTTTAAAGGAATTGAATTTGACTTATCAAAGATTAACTGGTTTTGTGGGGTCTGACACGACTAAAAAATTGATGTCTTTTCCCAAGTACAGGAGTGTCGAATTAATAAATAACCCCATACATTATGGGCTATGAAAGTGCCAAGCATTTGTTGTACCAAGTGTTATACAACATAAATCAAGATTAGTCATTTAACAAGCAAAGTATTAAAGAGTGAACAAGATAGCAAATATAAAACATGTTAGTATCAAACATTAAAGTCCATATTAAGTTTACATTATACTTATTCTTACACCATTAGTGTAACCTTTTCACCTTGACATAATTAACTTAGCTAGACATAATGAAAGAAAGCAAAATAGATAAACAAAATAAGAACATAAAAGTTAACTAAGTAAAGGAAAGGAAATGAAAGGCATAAACTTAATATTAATGAAAACAAAGCATAAAAAATACAAAGAGAGAAAGGAAGAGCATGATCTTGATCTGAACACCAAGATGCCTAAATGCATGGCAAATGCCTCCTTTTATAGGCCAAAAATGGGAACTATTGATTTGATGACTAATTGATAAGTGGGTGACCAACTTTTGACTTGGTGACAATCCTTATCTTCTCTTGTCTGCCCAAAACGTCATTGATAACGTCAAAACTGGAGCCAGTTGCAAACATGAAAGTTGTAGGCAATTGTCTCAGCTTTCTTGTGTAAAAACTTCAGCTCATTTGGACTTCTAGAACTCCAGATATGGCCAAAATACCGAACAGTGCTCGGGCTGGAAGACAGATTCGGGCTTCTTTGTTGTTGCTACAATTTGGACTTGATAATGGCCTTTTTAGATCTTGGGCTCCATATGAAAGTTGTAGGCCTATGTCTTACCTTTCCATCCATATAAATTTGACCTAAATCTGAGATATATAGCTCCAGATATGACCCATTTACCGAACAGTGTTCCGGTTTGGATTGCACCGACATCTCTTTTCTAAGTTTGGCCATCTCTTTATCCTTGCAATTTAAGTTCTTCAAGTCATCAATCAATCCTTTCATTTATGTGATAGGCCTGCATTAAAAATAGACATTTACCATAAATTAAAGGTATCTTATATTATTAAATATATTATTATAAAACATGCTTTGGTTAAGGAGTTATTGATACTTCAAGTGCAAAATGATGATATAAAACCTTGATAAAAATGCACTTTTAAGTACTAATTAGGATCATTTGACTTCATCCCAATAATGTTGGTGTCTTGGGATAAGTTTTCATTATGTTACACTCCTATCATGCCTCTTTTGGCTTCTCGGGATCACATCTAAATCTTGATTGCGGGTTGTGTAACCACATGATAATGAGGTTCTCATCAATTAGTATGAAAGCAAAGCTCTAAGAACAAGTCATATCTTTCTAAAAATTTTGTTTTTCTAGTGTTCGTTAAAAAAAAATTATTATTTGCGTCAATCTTCTTCTTCTTTATGTCTTTTACATACTAGTAAAAAAAAATTAATATTTCATTTTATTACTGTCTCTAAACATATTATTAGCATAAAATTAAAAAATATATAAAAACAAACAAGAAGAGAAAAGATGTTATTCAAAGTTTATTACAATTCTATTACAAAAACACAACTCATAGAGAACCTTAAACAAACCACCTCAAAATTAATTGAAATTTCATACATTATTTATTGGGGGTGGAATTGCATTGTATATTAAATTTTGTCTTGTATAGATATCTTTTTCTTGAGGTTTCAATTTGGAGTCTAATTCAACAGCAAACTGATCATACATTTCGATACCTAAGCATAAGAGAACGACCTATAAACTGAGATCTGTAGTTTTTTAGGTATCAAAATACTAGATATTGAATTTTAGGTCATTCCAATATCATTAGGTTTCGGTTTCAATTCTAATGCTTTAAACTTGCAAAACAATCACATTTATGTCAAGTTCCAAAATCTATTTGTTTATTATTTTTTTGAACAAATTAGTTTTTTCTATTACATTTAGGTTATGTTGGATTCAAATTAGTGTCTTCATTAATTTTTGCTTTTGTTTTATTTTGCTTTTTTATTTTGTCCATAATTTGTATAAATTTGCATTACTACTCATTAAATTATAATCATATTTTTGTTTTGCTTGTTTTCAATATATTAATTGATTCTTGAGTCTATATTCATAACTGAATGGCATTGTGAAAGCCTCTGACTTTGATTGGTTGGATTTTTAGTTTTTAAAGAACTAAAACAAAATAAGTTATCTGGTAAAAGGCATAGTGAGTTTATTAAAGTGAAAAACCTGATTTTGACAAGATTTGTGAGGATATATTTTGTGTTACTCACCAAAGTTTTACAAATTTCAAAGGATGTCTGAAAATAACAAATTAGTGACACTAAACATCGAATTCTCTTTTCAAATATGAGTTATAGGCCAGCAAATTAGACTTTTAACTAAGGTGACCAAAGAGTTGAAAAATGAAATGGACTAAATAAAGCAACAAAATAATGGGGCTAATCATCAAAGAAATAATGTCTGAAAGGCTATACAAAATAATAAAACTGATTTTTATGAGTTCGTTGATGATAATACAGATATGGATAATGATGACTATAAGTTTGCATCTATAGGACAAGGAAATAGGTTTGGGGTGAATAGAGTAAGAAGAAATGTAAGCTTCGGACATGGTGGAGTTTTCGGTCAAAGAGAGAATTCTCTGGATTTTAAGCATCATGACGATTCAAGTTAAAAGTTAGTACCATTAAGTTGAAAATACTTGTTTTTCTAAGAAATGAATGATCTGGAAGCATATCTAGAGTGAGAAAAGAAGGTTAATTAGATCTTTAACTGTCATCACTACACAAAACATAAAAAAGTAAACCTCGTTGTCATTGAGTTTATAAATTATACATTAATATGGTGGGATCAACTTGTTTTAAGTTGGAAAAAGAATGGTATAAGGCTTACTGAGTTATAGGATGACATGAAGTTCATAATGAGACAACGATTTATTCCTAACTTTTATTACATGGAGCTCTTTCAGAAATTATAGAGTTTATATCAAGGTTCGAAAAGTATGAAAGATTACCATAAAAAGATGGAGATTACAATTATCAGGGCTAATGTGATTGAAGATATGGAAGCTATTATGGCTAGGTTTCTTGATAGGCTAGATAAAGAGATAATTAATGTTGTTGAGTTACAACATTGTATAAAGGTAACAAACATTGTTCATATGGCTATGAAAGTGAAGAGACAACTCAGAAGGAAAGGAAATGTTCAGTCAACGTTCAATTTGGGTTCTTCATCATCTTGGAAACCCAATTTAAAGAGAGAGGAGGCTACCTAACCAGAACCTTTTGTCTCTACCAAATCTAACCTAAAGCTAAGGTTGAAGCCCTTATATGTTTTAAAAGTAAATCTAACATCTGACCTAAAGCTAAGGTTCAAGCCTTTATGGGTTTTAAAAGTAAATCTAACATTTAACCTAAACATACTTGTGATGTTAAATATAGAACAAAAAGGTTTTTTTTGTAAGAATATTATGGAAAAATTCTCACAGAAAGGTGGAGACCTGAAAAAGTCAAATTAGAATTAAAAAAGAAGTATTCAAACTTGTTTTAATAAATAAGTATGAATTTAAATTTCAGGGATAAAATTTTATAAAAAAGGTAGAATGTAAACCCCTAGAATAAGATCTTAGGAAGTTATTGAAAAAGATTTGAAATGAATTTAAATTGGTACTAATTGAACAAAATAATTACAGACCAGTAAAACAAATACATGAGTTCTATTAATTAGTGGTAAACTTTGATTGTACTAAATAAATTAAATATGATATTAATTAAAATGAAGTTTTTTAGAGGTAAATATAGATTCAAGCATCCAATGAATTATTTTGAAAATTTTGATGATTTAAGTAAATAAAATAGTAAGTAAATTTGGATTTTTACATAAAAATATCTTCTATTGTCTAGTTTTAAGCTATTAGTCATAAATCTCAATCTAACTATTGGATCATACTGAAAGGTTTTGAGAAATCTCTTGACATATTGTTCTACTTGGTTTAAAATTTGAGGTTAATCAAAATTCTAGAAGATTATGTGAAATTACCAGTATCCGAGAGGAATTATAGAAAATAATATATAAAAAATACTAAAAACCAAAGATTTAAAACGATTTGAAGAGACTAAAGGTTGAGTTTAATGAGAGAAACAATGGATTAAAGAGGAGAAAGAAGAATTAGAAGAGAAAATTACAATGAATGAGATTTTTTGTTTCAAAACCTTTGGGTAAATTGTTTAACACTATGTAACTTATGTTATTGAAAGTTTTATTATGTGAAGGGGAGAAATCCCTAATTTTTCTTCTAAGGTGTTTTAGAAGAATTTGGGAAAATATGAAATTGTTTGTGATTTTGTTTAATTAGTATATGATGATTGTATATTAGTGTAAATCATGAAACAATATGAGAATATGAGTAAATTATAGGTAAACGAAGGGCCATTAGGGTGGACTATAGGAGAAAGTTTAAAAGTATGGTTTATTTGATTAAAATGATGTGATATTTTTGACAAATTGATAAAATTGCATGAGAAAATTATGTTTAGTGAGGGTTATTAGTTGGGAGTTTGCATGTGTTACTAAAATTAAATGTTTTAAAGTCTAAATAAGAGTTACAAGCTTGTGAATTTGCTAAGATTTAGACTCTAATATAAATACTTGTGATGCTATATGAAATTTGTTAAATGGAAAATTTTTAAATGTAATAGATTAATTAATTTTATGGTTAAACTTGTCTCACGTGTGCGACGTCGCGACGATCACCCTCCACACTCAATTGTATGCCTATCTGGAAAATATAGGAAAATAAGGAATTCTTGTCTTTTATCAGTGAAAAAATGGAATGGAGTCGCCACCTAGTATTATGGTCACTACAAACCCTAACTAGTCTCAAAAATCAGGTGTGGAGACTGGTTGCGTAAAGGAAAAATACTAGCACCCCAAATACGCCCTACCTAAGGTAAGCTGCATTGTTTTATTTGTCTGATCAAAATCTAAGGTTTGGTCATGTTTTCTAATTGTTGGTCATGTCTATCTAAGATTCAAGAAAAGCCCTTCTCAATAAGGAGGTTCTTATCTTAATGGGACAAAGGCTAACTGTTCTAATGTTTATAAAAAAAAAAACTACCTTTTTAATATCGGGAGTATGTTTTATGTATAAATTCATAATCCCTGATATTAAGAAAACAAAATAAGTTTTTTAGAATTTTTAAAATATTGGTCAAGTTATCGTGACTTTAATAAACTGGTTATTAAAGCCAAAATGCATGGTAAGAGTTGTTTTTTTTTTTTGAAGTTTTCTTTGTTGTATGAAAATATGATGTAATTTTTTTAAGAGACTTAGTCGTATGCATGAAAACAAAAACATTTTTTTTTAAGTTTTGGTGAAAACCGGGTATTTTAATACCAAATTTGTAAAAGTTTTGGTGAAAATCGGGTATTTTAATACCAAATTTGTATATTTATGATACAAAAATACATACCGATATTAATTAACATGGCGTAGAAAAATGTGTGGAAAAATCACAATTTTTTTTCAAAAATGATTTTTTGAATATATATTTTTTTGGACTGGGCCAACCCGGCCCAATAAAGAGGCTGGGCCGAAATCCACCCAACATGAAATTGGGCGAAGACCAACCCAAAAGGGAACCTTGTTGTGGCTGGACTCAACCCAGCCGCATGGGCTGGGCTGATATTCCATCCCAAAAAAAAAAACAAATAGCGGGTTACTGCGCAAAACATGAGCACAGTAACCCGTTATATTTAATTAGCTCGTTACTGTGCACAGCACAATAACCAGCTAATTATTTTCCACTTTGCTGCAGAATGTGAATTGCTCACGTTCTGCATGCGAATGGTGAACACAGCAGAGGAGCTCGAAAAGGGGAGGAGATTACCTGGAGTGAGGGAGTGTGGTGGTTGGGCCAACGGTGGCTCGTGGTGGCCGTTCTCGGTGAGTGGAGGTAGGTGATGATTCTTCTGCGGTTGTTCTTCTTCCTTTGGTGCAGCGATACAGCGGTCGTGCTAGAGGAGCAGATGATGGCTTCGATGATAAAAACGGTGGTCTCCCTTCCTCTATGCTTTGATTCCTCTTTGCTTCTACTCTCTCTCTTGTTCTTTCTCCTTATCTGTTTTGTTTCGGTTTCTCCTCTGTTGTTGCTAGTGGCAGCTGTTGTGGGCAGCTGAATGGCAGTGTCGTTGTGGCAATGGAGAGGAAGCACGATGGTAGCTATAGTTGTTCTTCTTCTCTAGTATTTGTTTTCTTCTCTGTCCTTCTCGTTCTTCCTTCTTTTTGGATAGCTTCCCTCTTTTTCTCCTCTGTCCAGGTCTAAAACATCCCCCTTTCTGTAGTATTTCTCTCTAGTTGTTCCCTGCTTTCTCTTCTCTATTCTTTCCTTTCCTTTTTTATCTTTCGTTTCTTCTCCTTCAGTCCCTTTTTCTTCACCTCTTTCTCTCTTGAAAAATCATTATTTCTCTCTTTTGGTCTCTCTTTTCTCTCTCAAAAAACTAACGGTCTCTTTTCTCTTCCACCCCCTGCAACCGGGTTCCTCCTCTAGTATTTATAAGCAGAGGAAGAGAGGGTCACCTTACCCCTGCCATGGCGCAAGGTAAGGTGGGTGATGGGAGTTGCTAGCAGGGCATGGTTTCCTATTTTCTTCATCATGGCGACATAGGCTTATTGGCATGGGTTTTGTGTAAGTGGAAGGGGAAAGAGAGGGGAAGAATAGTGGGAAAAAAAATTCAAAAATCCTCTTCTCCCCTGTCTCTGCATTTGCAGGGGAGAAAAGGCTACACAGTGTTGTTCAAAACGGCACCGTGCAGTTTTTTTTAAGAAAAAATAAATAAATTTGGGAGTGACCTAAAAATGGGTTATGACAAAACTCATGTTGGTTTAATAAAAGATTTAATGTAAGTAATAATGGAAATACTAGAGAATTAGGTATGGATATAAAATGTTTTTTTTTATGATATGATGTTGATGTTTGTATATTAGAAGCTTGGAGTTTTATTAGTGTTGTTCATAACAATCAAACTATTAGTATGTAAGATGATGAAACTTGAAAAAGGGTCAAAATGTTAAATGACATAAATTGTTAAAATGTCTTTTATATGAAAGTATGATTTGGTAAGGTTAAAGTTAAAAAGAATAGGAAAATTTTGTATATAATTGGAAAAATTTTAACTCAAATTATGGAATTAGCTAGTTGATTAGTACTTAAAATTGCATTTTTATTAAGGTTTTATATCATCATTTTGCACTTAAAGTATCAATAACTCCTTAACTAGAGCATGTTTTATAATAACAAGTCTGATAATATAAGATAATTTTAATTTATGATAAATGTTTATTTTAAATGCAGGTATTCTCACAATTCAAAGGATTGATTATTGTGATTACCTATTAGAAGTGAAAGGACAGAGAAAAGGCTAAGCTTACGAAGGAGATGCCAATTCACTTCAAATTCGAACACTGTTCAGTTATTGGACCATATCTAGAGTTATAGATCTTAGATTTCATATTAATTTATATGCTGGAAAGATAAGAAATAGGCCTACAACTTTCATGGGTATGGAAAGACCCAAATTTACCATTTTCAAATTCAAAGTTTGGCCACAAAAAAAGAAGTCTGAATTTGTCCTGAAATCCAACTTAAACACTACTCAGAGTTTTACCTATAACTGGAGTTCTAAAAGTTCAAATGATTTGAAATTCGGTGAATGGAAGGAAAATACAATTTCCAACAACTTTCACGAAGAGAACCAACTCAAATTAGGATGGTAGAAATGAGATTTCATCCAGACAAGAGATGAGGGTTATCCACCACGTCCACCAACAGCACTGCTCAGTAATTAGACATATCTCGAGCTGTAGTGCTCCAAATGATCTGAAATTTGGTGGGTGGAAAGAAAAGATAATTTTCAACAACTTTCATGAACTTTACCAAATTCTGATTGCATCAATATCAATTCAGCCAGCCAAAGTGCTTGAGTGATGCTGTCCACCGAGTCCATTAATCAATAGTTGGTCACTACATCAATTATCAATTACCAAATAAATAGTTTTAAATTTTAGCCTATAAAAGGAGGCATTTGCCATTCATTTAGGCATTTTGTTTTTCATATCAAGATCATGTTCTTGCTCTCTCTCTCTTTATATTTTTGTAATGCTTAAGTTTTGCTTTCATTGATCTCTTGTTCATGCTTTTCATTTCCTTTACTATACTTAGTTAACTTATATCATGTTTATGTTCTTATATTGTTTCTTTAAGTTTTTCTCCTTCATGATGTCTAGCTAAGTTAATTATGTCAAGGTAAAAAGGTTTCACTAATGGTGTTAGGATAAGTATAATATAAACTCAATATGGATTTCATAGTTAACTTTCCTATTGTTCGACCTTAGTCTTACCGGGTTATTTATTACTTTGAAACTCCTACACTTGAGATAAGACATCAACTCTTTGATCATGTCACTAGTATAATTAAATTACAAATCAACAAGGATTTAAATGTAATTATGTAAAATATTTGAAGGAAATGAGTAACTTAGAAATTGGTAAGGTTTGATAATATAGAATTGTATTGACACAAATATTGATTCATGTGGTGAGTTGTTGAAAATACTAATATGAATCCCTCCTTTAAAACATTAGGAGAGGTATTAGGAGTTGGATTTTCAGATAGAGGAGCGAGGTTTATAAAAGGAGCAGATAAATGCCTAACATCTTAACTTTTTCTTTCATGAATCTTTTATTAATATTTTTTTCTTTTTGGTTGTTGTATTATGTTAATGCATGTGGTTAGGCCGAGAGAAAAAATAAAGTTAAGAATGTAAATGAAAAAAGGTATAATATAATTGAATGAGAATATAAATAAATTAACCTTTGGGAAGGGTACATATGTTACATTTGAAATAATTAGGTATTAGGATTTGAATTACATAATCATCTCATGAATTAGGGACTATGAACTTAGTTAGCCTAGAATGGCAACTAAGAGATTTGAATTAGATAGTTGGTTCATGAATTGAAGATTATGGACTTAGTTAATTAAGAATAACAACTAAAAGATTTGAATTATATAATCGATCCATGAATTAGAGACTATAAACTTAGTTAGTCTAGAATGACAACTAAGAGATTTGAATTATATAAATTAATCATGATTTAGAGATTTTGGATATAGATATATAAGAATGGTAATTAAATAATTGTGATTTCATGGTATAAATTGTTATTCGATTAATTTAAGAGTATTGTATAAGTTTATTTTAAGGAGAATCATATGGGGTGACTTATTTTACAATTATGGATGAAACAAGTAATAATATTACATGAAATTATAAATTGTCGATTAACTAGAGTTATTCATGATGGAAATTTTGATAAAGGTTATTAAAAAAAGTTTAAATTTTTATTTTGAGGAAAAATATACATAAATGTCTTATGACTAACTAATATCTTTAAATTATTATATTTCATGCAGGGCCATCACATATTTCAGAACAATATTCACTTAATTGTTACTATTATATAGCTTTTGTTAGGTATATATTAATTATCTTTAGTAAACTCTATAGTCATATATATTTGATCATTCAATTTTGTTATGTAATAAATGTTGTAATTTAGCTTAACATGTACTTATTAACTATTCTTTTAATATGTGTGTGCTGTAAGGAATTAATATATGAAAGTGTTATATAATGGTTATGAATTATGAAATGAAGGATACATTTAGTTAGATAAATGAACTAAAGTTATGTTTGAAGTGTTTATATGGTAATTTTTAAAATATGTTTTATATAGGATATAAAAGGATAAATTTTAGACATAGCTCTCTATAAGGGGAGACCCTATTGAAACTTCATTAAACTTATTAAACCATATAATTAGTTTGATATAAAAATATGATCAAATATTACATAAACAATGTTCATGAAAATAAATTATAGAATGAAAAATCTAGTAGCATTATAAATGCAATCAAGTAATGTAATCGTACGATAAAACTATATTGAGATGTATATATATTGATTCAGTTTTTATCTATTACCAAATATATTTAGAATGCTGAAAGACAAGGATTAACTTAAAAAAAGGAAATAATAATGGGTTAGAATTAAATTTTAGACTTTATTGTACAACATATATCAATTCTCGTAAATGTAAGTAAGGTTATTAAACAAATATGGTCTCATTACTTAAAACCTAAAACATGTGGGGTGAACACTATATAACTACTATTCACCCCTACACAAAACACTATGAATTGCCTTGTTTATTTTTTAAAAATTATTTTAGTTCTTAAAGTTTTATTTTAGGCAATTTGATCCTGATTGAAAGTTAATTGATTTGGATTTTTTTAGTCAATGGTGAAATTTGAAGAATAAGAACCAAAATTAAAAAGGCATCAAATATAGGTGGTGTGTTAGAAGTTTTGAGAAAGATATATTTTGATATTTTAACTTTAAAAATAACACAAATTATAAGATTTTGGCTCCTTAATTTTTTTCAAATTTATTTTTGGTATAAAAAATTTATTTTTATTATTTCTTAGTTTCTGTTTAAAAGAGGAAAAAGAGAGGTCTTCAGGTTTCGGTGGTGTAGAGAGAAAATATCGTTGGCATCAATTTAGGCCGCCAAAATAATATTTGTGTCAAATAGTTCTATTTGATGAGAGAAGTTCATATTATGTGTTTTTTTACCTTACAGTTCGTGAAAAAAAATAAGAAGATCTAAGCTCAATTTCATTTTTGATTTCGGGTTAATTTTAGTTTTTTGGATGGTTTATTGGTTTTTTTAAGGTTAGGAACATATTTATCACTGTTTGTAAGGTGTTTTGAGTTAAGTTTTTGAGTAAAAAAAACACAAGCCCAAATTTCTCAGCGACTAGAATTTGAGCAAATCAAATAATACATCGTCTAGCTCAGCAAACAACTTGTCTAAATTTTTTTTTTGAAAAAAGTTAGGGTGGATGACATCTCATCCATCCCAGTTGCAATTAAAAAAATAGGCTCAATGATAGGCTAGTTATGCCTAGTAGTACATGATCTTTGCTTCTTTTTTTTTTAATTATTTTTTAAAATTAATACTATTTTATATGATTTTTTCTCTTATTATTTTTTTATTTATATGTAGATTAATATACCTTCTCCTTTTCATTTTGTTTAGAAAACCTTTTTTAAATTATGATTTTTTTGTTATATATTTAAATTTTGAAGAGTTTTTGTTATACATCTATAATTTTTTTTTTAATCTTTTGTATACATGAACTTTACTTTTTATAAGAAAAATAATTTATTTTTGGATAATATTTTTAATATGTGCAGCCTTGTATAATTATTTTTTTTTGTCCTTTTATTTTATTCAATCAATTTAATTTATGTTTCTATTCTTATTATCATTTGTTTGAATAAATAAATTATTTTAATAAATAAATTTAGCAAACAAAACTGGATTAATATTTCAATTTGTGAAACTAACTATCTTGGTGTACATATGTTGTATATAATTTTTTTCATTTTCATTTTTAGTTAATGTTTATGTTCATTTATTAACACATATAATTCTCAATTAATTTGATTATATTTAAAAAACAATAACTACAAAAACATGTTAAAAAAGCTTGTTTATATAATTTTTTTTATTTAAAAAATAAATATATGACCCATGACAAAGTGATTGTCCACATTTTATGTAAAAAACACTTGTTGTTACAAAAAAACTTAATGGACACAGTAAATTTCAAATCAAGTTAATAATTGGATTTAACTTATCAATTTTTGATAATACATATAATCTGATTAAAAAAAACAAGGTTTTAACTTTTAAGTAAAAAATTGATGTGGTTTTTTTTCTCTAATTCTTTTTTTATTTATATTTAGATTAATACACCTTCTCTATTTCATTTCGTTTAAAAAAACCTTTTGAAAATGATGATTTTTTTTTTGTTGTACATTTAAATTTGGAAGAGTTTTTGTT
This sequence comes from Populus euphratica, assembly GCF_000495115.2. Classification (NCBI taxonomy): domain Eukaryota; kingdom Viridiplantae; phylum Streptophyta; class Magnoliopsida; order Malpighiales; family Salicaceae; genus Populus; species Populus euphratica. The sequence continues at coordinate 116,844 of NW_011500316.1, forward strand.
ACACATCTATAATTTTTTTAAAATTTTTTGTATAGATGAACTTTACTTTGTATAAGAAAAATAATTTATTTTTGGATAATATTTTTGATATGTGTAGTCATGTATGATTTCTTTTTTTCTCTTTTATTTTATTCAATCAATTTAATTTATGTTTATATTCTTATTATCATTTTCTTAAATAAAAAAATTATTTTAATAAATAAATTTAGCAAACAAAACTGGATAAATATTTTAAATTGTGAAATTAACTATCTTGATGTACATATGTCACGTACAATTGTTTTCATTTTTATTTTTAGTTATTGTTTATATTTATTTATTTATTAACATATATAATTCTCAATTAATTTGATTATATGTATACATAATTTTTTTATTTTTATTTAAAAAAATTTCAACTTCAAAAACATATTAAAAAAGCTTGTGTATATAATTTTTTTATTTAAAAAATAAATATATGACCCATGACAAAGTGATTGTCCACATTTTATGTAAAAAACACTTGTTGTTACAAAAAAACTTAATGGACACAGTAAATTTCAAATCAAGTTAATAATTGGATTTAACTTATCAATTTTTGATAATACATATAATCTGATTTCTGATTAAAAAAAAAGTTTTAACTTTCAAATAAAAAAATTAACCAAAAATAGAGTATAAATGAGGAGTTTGCAAAGCCACCATTTTAATACTAGATATGTACTTAATAAATATATCATGAATTTTCAAACAAAATATAATAAAAGTGTCAAATAATTAGTTGAATTTTAAAACTTTGGATTTATGAAAACCTTAAATTAGTTTCTTCTTTTCTCATCCTAGTCAAAAACATTTATATAGAGTTTGTCAAGTCAATCCATGTAGGTTTTTAATGGTAGGGAGTAAAAGATTGTTTAGGGATACGGAGTAATATGTGTTTCATATTTTTTAAATTATTTTTTATATTTTTAAATTATTTTAATATGCTAATATTAAAAATAATTTTTTAAAAATAAATAAATATATTTATAAATAAAAAAACACTTTAAAAAACAATTCTTATCACACACATCCCTAAAAAGTCATTACAATGAGAAGTTAGGCTTTCAAGGAAAAAAGAAAAGAAAAGCAGGGACTGATTTGTGAATCTCCCAATAAGTTGAGGATGAATTTGTAGTTATCCTTTTTTCTCCTTTTTTTCATGCTCCGAAGAACATGCCAATTCAGGCTCCTAGTAATCCGAAGCTACCACCTACCACTCTCAAACTCGAAAAATGGCAACAGCAGAAACCTTATCACAAGGTTCTACTTCTAGTCTCATTTTCAAACCAACTACCAAGCTCCTCCACCCCTCAACACTCTCACACGCTTCAAAGCTCTCATTCCCTCTCCAATCCTTCTACCCCCGTCGCCTCTCTCTTCCTTACAAAATCCCCACAAATAATCATCATTTGTCATGGCAAGGTGAAGGCCTCTCTCAGTTTCACCGTTTATCAATTATTATCTAACATGTCCTCAATTAATATTCTTATCTTCTCAAGCTGGATGGTGAAGTGCCCGAGGAGTTTAATGAGGTTTTCTTTGATGATAATCATGACATGATGGACGGGGAAGAGGAAATGAGTGATGAGGATGAGACAGAGAGCAGTAATGATTTGCTTATCAAGTTCTTGCAAAGCATGTTCAAGAAGCTATCTAAGAAAGCCAAGAAAGCTTCTCGCTCTATGTTACCTGCTGCTGTAATATGACCCCAATTGGTAAATTTGGTTTTCCTTTCTAACTTTCTCTCCTGTCCAGTCTAACCATTACTTGAGCTTGGCTGCAATGGTAAAGGTCATAACAACATTTATCGAACTTGGCAGTGTTAATTGGTGACGCCACTTTTTTTATGTAGTTAACAGATCCTGTTCTGCGAGAAAAAGATGTCTGGGAATTCAGGTGTCTTGCCGTCGATTACTCTTTTTTCTTCTGTTTTTCTAATTTCTCCTATTCTGGGCATTCAGGTGTCTTTTGCCGTCGATGGGATCCTGCTACTGGATGCACTTTCTATTGTTAATGCACTTCTTGAGGTATCCCTTTACCGTTGCCAATCTTGAGTGGCTTTAGATGCCTTCAGTGTTAAAAATGCACCAGGACCCGGAACATGCATGATATGTGCAGGAGGGGTGCAAGAATATACATAGGAGTCATCTTAAGATTACCACTCCCCCTTGTATCCTTTTTTTCTTTTTTCTTTTTTGAGAAGGTGTTCTTCAATCTGTTTGGGAATGAAGAGATCTCCTATTTAACTACACTTTCTGTTAGGAACAATATAGAAGATAATATAAGCACAATCAAATATCATATTTCCCATGTTTCTGCGGGAGAAATGTGTCTCTCGAGGGAGGAACCAACCTATCAACAGACATGTGAACCTAGAGTATTTTACTAGGTAGCGTGGTTTCTGTGGTCGATATTATCTCGGAGAAACGAGCGAATATCTTAGTGATGGTAACTGTTTAGTACAGGTGGTTTGCACTTGCTAGCTCTACCTGGCTTCGATATTTACCTTGCTTGTGAGGTGAGTTTATACCAAGGATATTGCCTGGTTATTTGTAAACAATATTGTTGGTTGGATCTTACAGTCAGAGTTGCGTAAGGCCGAATCATCACTGGCCAGCTGAGTGAAATTGGGTACAAAACAGCAACAGGTAGATAATAATTATAAATAAGTGAACTCTAGCTGACTTAAGTTTAACATTAAGCTAAAAATTGATGCCCAGGCTTGGTTGGTTTGAGCTAGATGATAAACTAATGCCAAGCTCGAATTGCTATCAACGGAACAAACATCAAACCATGGTTCATCCAACTGGTACAATTAACCAGAAGGGTTTTTTTTATTGTTAATTTTTTATAATCATAGCAGGTAACGAAGAGATAGGACAAATAACTTTCTGTTACAAGATTAATACTCATTTTAGGAGGTTCTGTCTGTTCACGTATTAGCTCAGACATGAACACGATGCCTGCTAAGAGATGTTGGAGTAAAAGAATCATTTTCCAACACAAACAAATGGAGATGTTCAGACTTCAGATAGTAACTTAGAGCAGCCTGAAGTTGAATTGGAAATCTGGTCTTCGTTTTAACCGAGTGGAGTGTATATATGTATATATTTTGACAGCCAGTGAAGGATGAAGCATTTGCCACTTAAAGTTCTTATTGGTAATTGATGAGGATTTTCTAAATTATGACGTTCTTTCAAAACCACCACCAACCTGCATATGCAACCATTCTGGTGATGTACCACGACTGTATTCCCTCGTGGCTTGAGAACCAAATGCCATGCCAGCAGTGTCAAAAGTTTGTCCAAACTGCAATAAAAACTGATTTGTGGTGAGATTTATGCTTTCACAATACAAAGGAGATCGCAACATCTTTGCTCACTTTTTATTTATAAGCTCAGACCTATATCAGGCTCTTGACTCTTTTCCCTTATCTAGAAATAATCACCATTAAATGATCATAAAGAGGAGGTTAACTCACAAAAGGCAACCTGCCATTTTAAGCGTGTCTACCACTTGCGAGGTTCATCTACAAGAGAATTTAATTTTGTGCTATAGTGATTCCTAAGCAGAAACAGGCAACAGCAAAAGCAAAAGCAAGATTGAATAACCAAGCGCATCATGCAAAATTTGGTGAGTGAAGAAGCTTTATTTCCTACAAATATAATTAATAAACCTAACAAAAAAAAAATCAAAGGAAATATGGAGGGAGAAATCTAAAAGAAGCGGAGCTGGGTTAACTATCCTCAAATAACCTACTGCGATAACACATCTCTGCTTTGTTTGAACTGCCAACCATCTCACCTATATGGTAAAGTAAAACCGGGGGACCTTTGGACGCCCTCTTCCTCTTAGTAATGATTGATCACCCGTCAATCAGACAAGTTTGATGAACACCTTAAGGTTTATGATATGCTGCCCACAAAAGGCAGTTAAATCTTGAATTACCCACCAATTGTAACAATTGAACATAAAACAAACATGAAAAATGCTGAGCACACTAAAATCCAATTATGCTTAACTATACACAACACCGGGACAAAGTGTTGGGACCTACATCTTTAGATGCAAAGACTTCAATTCCAGGGTTGATTCTCGTATTCACTGCTTCCAGCTTCATTGATAGAAACTGCAATTTCCAGTAACTAGTCGACTTAATATTAATGTCAACAGAAATCAAAGGAGAACAAAAAATCTACAACTTGTTTCTGCACTGAATCCAATATAAGAAATAAGAATTCATACCTCAACCTGACGTTGTAATGATTGGATGTAATTGATAATCTCGTCAAGGACCAGGGCCTTGCCAATAACCTGCATTCAAGCATACGACTTTAGTCTAATTTATACATAATCTGGAAACTCAAGATCAATCTCAAAACAATTCTTCTATAATATAACTTTTACAGAAGCGGGCTCCAAACATCTGCCTTATCGAACTTTATTCCAATAAATGTTAGTGTATTGGAACTTATAACAAATCTCAAAAGTGTTCTTTTAAAATACTCCATAACTTTTACAGTGATGAACTTAGGCTTGTTGCTACCTAAATCCCTGTCCTCGATTATTCTATCCTAACATATCCATTGATAAACTGAACTAAATTTATTTCACAATATTTTCCTGCAAAACTAAACGAATAATGGAACAGAACTGCAAGAATTTTGGGACTAAATAAATATGAATTTTAAGGTAATTCCAGTATCATACCTTGTTACAGCCTGGGACTAGATCCTGAAGAATTTTCATCCTTTCGCTTATCTTTTCTCTCCTAGCCTGTCCACAAGAAAGTTCTCGTAAGCAGAAGTCATAGGTTGTTGGATAAGGCATCTTCATTATTGCTAAATTGTAGGGTTTTCATCATTTTTTTTTAAAGGACAAGTATAGGAGGACATATAAATAAAGAAAATTACTCTTTCAGCTAGACTGTGGCTATCAGTAGCTTTACCCCTTCTTTCTCGTACGTGGATATAATCTTGTTTTGGTGGCTCTGGTGGCTGAGTTTTGTGTTCCACATGCTTGCCTGAACTGGGTTCTGCTTCATCTTTAGAATCAAGATGACGATGATGATTCTCATCTTTACTCCCTGATGTTTTAAGCCGCTTACCATCACAATGCTCCCAATTCAGTTCAAAGGTAAAAAATAGGAACAGCTAAGTCCTAAATCTAAAAAAACATTACGGATTCGGACAGATCAATAGGACATTATTATAAAAACAAATAAATTAGATCAGAAATAAAAGTACCAGAAGTCCGTTGGTAGTGGGTTTTGAAGAAGAATCATCATCAACATCCAAATCAACATCACGACGTTTCCTTACAGAAGCAGCTGCTCTCTGCCCCAAATTAAGTAAATCAAAGTGCCCTTTTCCGCTCCCGTTAATGGGAAATTGCCAGATCTCCTCCAAACTGTAAGGCCCTCCTTCATTCATCATTGCAGGCGGATCCATTCTTAATATTATTAAAATCCCAATACCAGTAGATGGGGAAAGAGAACGAGAGAGAGACAAAGTGATGATTTGGTCTGTGATCTCCTTAAACAGTGGAGGTTGGGGCGCAGTGTGCTACCACTCTCACTTCCTCGGGAGTTGTATCTAAATAGTCTTCACTTCCTTACAGTAGACGGAGAGAGCGTGTCACTTCAGCAGTCATAAGCTTTTCCCGAAGCCTCCAGCCTTTAGAGTGTAACCTTTCCTTTCTTTAAAGTTTAAACTCACTCTCGAACTCTCGAACTCTCTCTCTCCAGCCCATCGACCTTTGCTTCTTCTTCTTTATTCCTCACACCGTCACGCTGTCCTTTTTCCACCGATGCTTGTCTATTTACTGCGTTCTGTTGTTTATAGCATTCAATGCGTGTGTGTCCTCGGGGACTTGATGTATAATTATTTTAAAAAACATTTTTTAATTAAAAATATATTAAAATAATGGGGACTTGATGTATAATTATTTAAAAAAACATTTTTTAATTAAAAATATTTTAAAATATTAATTTAATATCTTATTCAAATAAAAAATAATTTTAAAAAACACAAGCTATTACAATATGAAATAGCCAATAAAATATGAACACCAAAGTTATGCAAGTAAAAAAAATAGCCTGTAAATTTGAATATAATAAAGGATTTGTTGGATTTAATCATTCTTATTTGCTTTATGCATAAGAGCTGGCCTTGATAAAGTGGTAAAGCAATTGAATGGGGGTGAGTTTTTATAGAATAAGCTTGGTACAAATTTGAATTTAAGATTGTTATTTTATAAAAATAATTAAATTTAACATCTTTTACATTAGATGCGTAGTTTTACCTGGATTGTGAGGCAGTGGAGGAAATTGAATGAAATTGGTATTTTTTTTCCTAGACAAGTTGTATTTTATTCTTCTTTTTTGGTTTTTCAAACAATTTGTGTAATTTATTATTTACTATCTTGTTGTTTTATTTTTTTTAGTTGATAAAAAATAAAACTACATATACTTAAATAAAAAAATTGATATGCATAATTAATGTAGTTAACTTTTTTTTCAATTGTATTGAATATTTTTATCAAATCCATTTAAATTAGGAGTGAAAAGAAAAGAAAAGGTTAATATAGAGTGGACTCAACTAGATTGATAGATCAATCTTTAATTTGATCAATATTTAATTAAAAAATTAATTGAATTTTTAAAAATAATTTTTAATTTGATATCATTTTAATTTATTGAAAAAAATTAATTATCGCAAGTTAATTTATATTACCTAGTTTAGCTAGCACAATGTCCAAGTAGCATTTGACTAAACAAAAAAGCATGATCTAACCTAGTATGCTTAAGTCCTAACGACATGGGGTTTTGAATGATAGGTGGTATGTGCTTATGATATACTTATCATCTTAGGTATTTGTTTGAATAACGTATCACTTTCATAATAACGTCTAATGATTGTTAGTATTACGTGCATCATTGTGGTGTTGAGCAACGTTAAAGTTTCCCATAATTATGGTTTGATCTCCGATAATCATGGATTGGGAATGGATTGAGGACCACCCTTGAGCGGCCCATTATTAAAGTTTTAACCATATCTTACCTTCTTCTTTTTTCACTATACTCGTACCTAATCTAAAAATTTCAGTTTTAGCAATGGATTGGTGGCTACGTTATGGTAGGGTTAAATTATTTTTTAATGTAAAAAAATATTTAAATGTTATTAATATTTTTTTAATAAAAAAATTATGTGAAAGTTATTTAGATATGGTCTGGTCGATTTGATATATCTAAAGACAATACAAATAATTAATAAAAAAATATAATTTGACTAAAAAACTAATCCATAATAAAAAAATATAATTTGACTAAAAAACTTTTAGTTTTTTAATGTTAAAAGGATAACATATTAAATCGATCCGGGTTAATTAGGATTAATTAACTTGTCAAATTCATAATTTATATAATAAAATCATGATAATTTCATATAAAGTAAATCAAAACAAATTATAAAGCTTAATTTTCAATTAACTCAATATTGAATTATAAAATTAAATATACATATTATAAATATACACTTGAGTTAATATGTCAAATCCACAAATTAAGTCATAAGACTAAGATGTGATTTCTACAAATATATTATAAAATACTAAATCCATTCCAATTCACTATAGAATACTTCAAATATAAATAATTCATAAACATTCATTAGATGTTTACATCTCCAATTTTCATTCAATTTTGGCCTATTCCTTTCCAAAACACAAATTATTTTCTTTTATTTTTTATTATTTTACATCATTTATAATCTAAACTATTCTAATTGCATCAATCCACAATAATTTCATATTTTTTCAAATTTCTTCTAAAAACCCTAGTTAAAATATCTACCAATGATGCATCAATTTCATTTATTTCCATCTTGTTCAAATACACTCAAAACTTTTTATTAGACACTAAAACAAACTTTGAATACAATTCCAAATATGATCTAAATTTATACAATAAGACTTTATATATATATATATATATATATATATATATCAAACATAAAATTCTATGAAAAAATTATTAAAACATACATTGGTATTAGTAAAATTTGAAAAAAATAAAATAAAATCCGTAGATCTTGCATCTTAATTGCAATAATATTTATATAAAAATCATTCCAATGCTCATAAAAACAAGTGTGATATTGTTGACAATAATTAAATTAACAACGTACCTATACACTTCGTACTTTCATTAAAAAAAGGATTTAACAGAAAGGCAATAAAAGTGTAAAAAATAATCCAGTTTTAATAGAAAAATAAAATTTTAAACAAGTAAGGATTTTAAGATAGATTAACACAATATTTGATCCATTTTATTTTTTTTTGTTTTATATATAAAACAAATACAATATATATATATATGTTAAATTAAAGCTTACAACAATGGGTTTTCATTGGTTCAAGCATAAATCTATTAGATATATACTATATTATGAGAAATCACTCAAGATTTATATATATATATATATATATATATATATATATATATATATATAATTCTCTGCATTTAAATGCAGTTTACTTGGCATCATCGAAGGCATATATATTATTTTATTGATTGATTCTACTCCGTGGTGGCAATAGCTGTTCACTGGTTCTCTAGGAAAAGAAACTGGAGAGTTTGCTTTCCCCCTAGCTTCGAGTTTAACTAAGTGTGGTAATTGAAAAATGTGCATGGAATGAGATCACCCACGTAGTCACTATGCTTATCAGCATCAGCTTACTATATCCATTAAATAAGTGGCCCAGTTGATGATGGGCATGCATCTACAAGGAACAAGGTGTTCATTCCTCACGTGCTTCAAAAGTCATACCGGCTCTATTCTTTTTTTTTTTTTTAAATGTCAGTTTAAATCATTGTACGAAGAAAAAAAAATGTCAGTTTAAATCATTGTACGAAGAATATTAGTAGATAGTAGTCTATTCACCAGCGCGGTTAGAACAAATTTTGTAGAGCATAAATTAGTTTTTGAAAATTTTATTAAATAATCTAGTTAAAAAGATCAATTTTAAAACTCATCTCTTTACTTAACTTCAATTTCTAATTAAATGGTTAAGAAGATCAATTTTGAAACTCATCTCTTTACTTAACTTCAATTTCTAATTAAATGGTGCGAGAGTCGATCTGATTTAAATGGATTAATTTTATAAATTTAAATACAATATTAATAATTAGTAAAAATAATTTTAAAAAAATAATTTTTTTTATATCAAGATAACAATAAATTGAATCGATCCTGGTTTTCCTATAACTCGGGTCATAAATTATATTGAGTTTAATAACTTTTTCTGTAATCTATTTGTATTTAATTATATGATAAAAATAAAGATGCTCACAAAATCAAACAACAATTTAATAAATATTTATTTGAGATAATGATAACCTTATAAAAGCAAACAAAAATAGATTACGCAGTCTATTTTTCAACTAATTTAATATTAAAGGATAAAATCTAAAAATTAAAAAATAAATTAAAAACAATGAACGGAAAAAAAACCAGGTTGATGGGTAAACTTGTGAATTGGATAACTTGGGCTAATATGTCAAACTCATAAACCGGGTTACAGAATCTAATAGAATTATAATTTTTTTAAAACTATTTTTTTTTAATTATATGATAGCAAAAATTGATAATTATAAAATCAAACATCAACCCAATATTGAAATTTTTTTTAAGACTACAATAATCTCATATAAAATAAAATAAATTATGAAATTGAATAAAATTAACTCAATATCTAAGAATAAAATAAAAAAATAATTAAATAAAAAATTTTAATTTATCAAGCCCATGAACCAAGTTAAAATAATTAAATAAAAAAGTTTAATTTATCAAGCCCATGAACCAAGTTAACTAGCCAAACTGTAAATAGGTTTGTGGACTTTATAAAGTTTAATAACAAAACTTTTCTCTAAAATTATTTTTTTAACTATATAAGAAAAAAATTGATGATAAAAAAACATATTCAATTAAAAAAAAACACATCACCAAATCATAGCAACCTGGGTTATCTTAAAAACACATCACCAAACATATAAATCATAGCAACCTGGGTTATCTTAAAAAATTTGTAAATCACGCTAATTTATAGAAATGAAAAATAAAAAGAAACAACTTAAGAAGCCAAATCCCCACCTACCGTAATATTAAAAGAAGAAATTGATTAAAATAAATTTAAAAAAAATACATAACAAATATTTAATAACAAAAGAAAAAAAAAAGCAAAACATTGTAATCTATAATGCAATAAACGTGAGTAAATAATGATTTCTTCGTATCCTTTAGTTTTTATTACTTTAAAAAAATTTAATAATATGATTTTTTTTTTAAATTAATTTTTATAACTTTATAAGAAAAAAATAAACTATATTAAAAAGTCAAATTCAATTCAAAAACAAAAAAAGGATTCCCAATCAAACTCATATAATATCAAGGACACATATCCTACCAAACTTGCAAACTATGCTAATTTTATAAAAAAATAACATAAAAAAATAAATTATAAAAGTAAATTTTCAATTACCTCAGTATTAAAAGATGAGATCAATAAAAATAATTTTAATAAAAAATTTTAATAAAAATTCAATAATAAAAAAACACAATGAATTACTATTGAGAATTTTTGAATTTCATGTAATTATCCGGTGGCAATGTGAGATGAATATCAAGTGCACTTTCTGTTAGAATTGTATTCGGTTTAGTTTGGATTTTTTTTCAAAATTTCAATTTAAATTTTTTTAAAAATAAAAACTAAATCAACCAAAAAAAATAACACCCTCACTAATTTGGTTAGGCATGTCCAGTCCGAGAAAGAGTCTTTCGAAAGCAAAGAGGCTACTCGAGATCATGATTACTTGTAGGCAGCAGATTTTCAACGTGCTAAAGCCAATCCTAATTTGCTGGATGTCTCCTTCAGTGCAATGTTATAAATGGCAGCCAGCAGCAAGAGAGAATCGTAGGGCACTGATAGCCGTGCCCTTGAGCCCAAACTCCCCTTTCGAGATGGCGAGTCCTAAAGGTATTTTTATTTGATCACGAGGAAAAGACCCTGAATGTCTTTAGTCGATCGGTGTAGTTTTGGAAACTCCACGAGAAAAATACACGAATATATATATATATATATATATATATAGAGCATGTCATGCGCCAAGTTACTTGAATTATTATGGTAAGGGGTCCACAGCTTGTTATGCCTGCAGCTCACAGTTCGGCCATTCAGTTCAATACCAAACATGGTTTTGCAAAATCACTTAGAACACGTTATCAAACACATAAATATAGGCATCGTTATAGAGTTTTTTTTTATCTCTCTCTCTCCGGCTGTATTGAATGATTGGTATATTGTTTGAATTTGTTTAATAAATCATGGTCAATGGATATATTTTAGATCAAATTGAAATGAATCTACTTATTTTTAAGATTAAAATTTTATTATAAATTGTTATACAATGAAATTTATAAACATAAAATAGTTAAATAATAAAATAATCTTAAAAAACCTATAGTTGATATGCTTTAATGAAATCAAAAACTTTTTATTTCATATAAAAAAAATCTTATAATTTATCTAGTGAAGAATTGAAGAGTTACAACCGACTACTAGTAAAATAGTATGAAATCAATCCACATATATACTTAACTTGGCTTGGGTTTGAGATTGTCTTGGATTTAAATTTGAGTTTATCATAATATAACTTTTTGTCTCTAAAAAATTATTTTTTATCAATTCATTTATGTATATTTAGCCTATGAATAAAAAGTCTGAACAATTAGTTTTTATTTTCTTGAAATGTTTTTTCAAAGGAAAACATATGGTTTTCAATGCTTAAAACTTTCATGTTTTATTTCTTTTTATAATAGGTAAATAAGGTAAATTGACATGAATGAACTATGATAATTACTAAAACTAATTCTTCATTAGTTTTGGTTTAAGAAATTAGTAAAAATAGAGCTGAAATAAGAGGTGTTTTATACATTTTTGCAGCATGCCTCTTGCATTCCTCTCTCTCTTTCTTGTTATCCAACCACTTTTGCCTTCATTTTCTATCTATTCTAGATTATAAGATCATATTCTTGTAGAGATATTTTGAGTTTAAAATTCAAAGATAATGCATTTTTTTAAGTGTCTTGTTAGAATTCTAAGAGATTAATTGCATATATCTCTAGCCTTTCTATTTGTTGATATCCAACCTATTTTACCCATTTTTTTTCATTTAATAATTACATACATTTAATTAAATAAATTAAAAATTATTTATAATGATAAATAAAACTCATTGATATAACCATATTATTTGATAGTTTTACCTACATTTATCTAGTATTTTGCCTATGTTTTATATGTAAAATGCCTTAATATTCTTTATTTTATGTCTTAAAGGCACTTTTGGAGGGAAGATGCAAAAATGAGTAACTTTGAGGTAATTAACATATTTTACCTTTAGTCGATGTTTTGTGCAGAGTGTGAGCTCTAGAGGTCGAAATGAATTGATTACAGTGGCATTAAAAAGCTAACATCCATACCTTTCTAGACATCTAAGGCAAGAAAATAAAATAAGGAAGAGTATGAAAATCATAGATTTCAAAGTCAAATCTTGCAATCTGCCAGTGGTTAAATGATAAAATAATCTTAAAAAACCTATAGTTGATATGCTTTAATGAAATCAAAAACTTTTTATTTCATATAAAAAAAATCTTATAATTTATCTAGTGAAGAATTGAAGAGTTACAACCGACTACTAGTAAAATAGTATGAAATCAATCCACATATATACTTAACTTGGCTTGGGTTTGAGATTGTCTTGGATTTAAATTTGAGTTTATCATAATATAACTTTTTGTCTCTAAAAAATTATTTTTTATCAATTCATTTATGTATATTTAGCCTATGAATAAAAAGTCTGAACAATTAGTTTTTATTTTCTTGAAATGTTTTTTCAAAGGAAAACATATGGTTTTCAATGCTTAAAACTTTCATGTTTTATTTCTTTTAATGATAGGTAAATAAGGTAAATTGACATGAATTAACTATGATAATTACTAAAATTAATTTTTCATTAGTTTTGGTTTAAGAAATTAGTAAAAATAGAGCTGAAATAAGAAGTGTTTTATACATTTTGCAGCATGTCTCTTGCATTCCTCTCTCTCTTTCTTGTTATCCAACCACTTTTGCCTTTATTTTCTATCTATTCTAGATTCTAAGATTATATTCCTGTAGAGATATTTTAAGTTCAAAATTCAAAGGTAATGCTGTAGAGATATAATGCATTTTTTTAAGTGTCTTGTTGGAATTCTAAGAGATTAATTGCATATATATCTCTAACCTTTTTATCTGTTGATATCCAACCTGTTTTACCCCTTTTTTCCATTTATTAATTACATACATTTAATTAAATAAATTAAAAATTATTTATAATGATAAATAAAACTTATTGATATAACCATATTATTTGATAGTTTTACTTACATTTAACTAGTGTTTTGCCTATGTTTTATATATAAAATGCCTTAATATTCTTTATTTTATGTCTTGAAGGAAATTTTGGATGAAAGATGCAAAAATGAGTAAATTTGAGGTAATTGACAGATTTGACCTTTAGTCGATGTTTTGTACAGAGTGTGAGCTCTAGAGGTCGAAATGAAGTGATTCTAGTGGCATTAAAAAGCTAACATCCA
>NW_011500316.1:130606-131299 GCF_000495115.2 Populus euphratica
AAGAAAATAAAATAAGGAAGAGCATGGAAATCACAGCTTTCAAAGTCAAATCTCACAATCTACCAGTATTGACCTTCGACCATTCCAACTTGAATATTTGGAGCTACAGAAGTCCAATTGGTGTAAATTTAAATTTTTTGGATTCCTAACTCAAAGGTGTATAAAATCTCAAGTTTCAGCAAAAAAAGATGTCATATGAGGGAGATATGATTTTTTAAAGATGATAACTGAATTCTGCCAACAAACAGGTTTCGTGAAGAAACGAGTCCAAATTATGTTCCGAAGCATCTAAACCGATATCCAAGTTTTTATTTCAGCAATTTAGCTCCTCTAAGTCAAAGCTTGAAGATTTCATGCAAGGCTATTTCTCTTTTTTTAGGAAAATAGTTATTGAAATACTTAAATGTAAACTGTCTACTTAAAGTAAGACTATTTTGTAAAATAGAGACTAAGGTTTCTCAGGATATAAAAAGAATGAGAGAAGAGAAGGGGGGCAGCCACCTAAGAAGATAAAAACACCCTCTCCTCTAAGAAACTTGAAATTACACATTCTTCTTTCTATTTAATTAGTTGTTCAACAAACATGCAAGGTTAAACACTTTTTCTTGGTTGCGAAGATACAAAAACTTTCAGATTTCAAGAATTATGAGATTTATTTTACCTTTTCTTTTCAGTTTATATGATGAATATGTT
>NW_011500316.1:131517-202300 GCF_000495115.2 Populus euphratica
TTTTCTTGATTAATCAACTTATCTAGATCTAAAGGCTGCCATTGAATTAAATTACTAGTGTGGACACAGTGGTTGTTTGATGGTTAGGGTTAGTTATACGGCGGATCCGTTAACTAATCAATATTAAGAAGAGATAAATATTCAGAATATAATTTTATGTTTTGTTTCTATAATCAGTTCTGATTTCTATAGGTGAATGTGTGCTTGCGATCAAGGGTTGTTATCTTGATAATTTTTTGATTTTATTTAATTTCGCATGATAGTTTTTTGTTTTCTTTTGCTTTAGCCTAGATAATGTCCAAAAACCCCCCAAGTTGCTTATCATTTAGCATAAAAATATGACTTGAACCTTTCTCGTGGGATCGACCCCTTGCTTGCTCTATATTATCTTGTGTATTATGTTTTAAGCTAAAGTAATTAATTTGTAAGACCGCGACATCGTAACACTCGTTAATGATAACTAAAAACTAAATTAAAAAATTAAGAAATAAATGTGTATCAAGATATACAATCTCATAATACGGATAACTGATCCAGTTGCATTGAATAATTTTGTTTCTTGTAATTAATTTTTTATTGAATCGGATAATTTTTTTTAAAAAAAGGCTAGAATAATCTTTTTGTTTAACATAAAAAAATTGTTCAAACATCATTAATGTGATTTCTAAGAAAGAAAATTAATCATAAATTCAAAATTTGGCATATATTGGATGATATTTTTATATATAAAAAAGTATTGAGATAATAACATTTTTCTATTAAACTTTATCCTAGAACATCACTTTCCCTTTTTATTCCTTCCATAAATACCAAAAATTTTAGTTCCATTATAATGGATCAACATATTTTATACTAAAACTCATTTACCTAAAAGGCTTATGGATAAAGGGCCAAGAAAAAGATAACCCATTATAAAAGCTCAATAGAGATCAAAACACATGAAAAGAAGGGTTAGTAAGATGCAGAACCCAACTTTCTTGGACTTAGTCACATGCTAGACCCAAACGCTTGAGGACTTGGCTATGGACAAGTGATACGATCCAGACAAGGTTAAATTCGGATTTTGATGTAAAATGTATAACTATCTAGTTTTACAGCAACAATCATAATTCTCAATCTGATCATCAAATCGATCTAAAATTTTACATGGAGTCTCCAGACATGTTGTTCTACCTTGGTTTACAATTTCAATTCAATCGGAGTTCAGAAAGGTTTCTCAATACGGGTCAATAAAGGTTGTATGAATTTTGTTATTACTTCCTTTTTACTTGTAGACTTCCTATTTATCTAGGATTCTTTTCCTAAAAGGATATGACAGCTTATTTTGGAATGATACGATCCAGGCAAGGTTAAATTCGAATTTTGATGTAAAATGTATAACTATTCAATTTTACAGCAACAATCATAATTCTCAATCTGACCATTGGATCGCGATTAAAGTTTACGTGGAGTCTCTTGACATATTTTCCTACCTTGGGTTAAATGTTTTGGTCAATCGGAGTTCGGGAAGGCATCTCAATACGAGTCAACAGAGGCTATATAAATTTTGTTATTTACTTCCTTTTGACCCGTGGACTTCCTATTTGGCTAGGATTTTTTTTTAAAAGGATGTGGCATCTTATTTTGGAAACATACTAATTCTATAAAGATCTTTAATGGGCTGCAATATATTTTCCAAGAATAACAAGGATTCATAATTATTTCAGAATCTTTTAATGACAAGGATTCATAATTATTTCAGAATCATTTTCTTACAAGGATTCTCTATTCATCCTAGCTACAAAAGAAAAGAAGACTTCAGAATAAATTACACCTTCAAATAAGATTTCCTAGTCTATTTGGGACTTCTTAATAGTGACAAATCTAATTCTGAGGATGACAATTTTTGGATTTTTATTATTTTCTTCGCAGTCTTTGGGTTATAATTACTTATATGGGTCAATTGTAAGTGGGCTTCATATAAGTCCA
This sequence comes from Populus euphratica, assembly GCF_000495115.2. Lineage (NCBI taxonomy): Eukaryota > Viridiplantae > Streptophyta > Magnoliopsida > Malpighiales > Salicaceae > Populus > Populus euphratica. The sequence continues at coordinate 133,486 of NW_011500316.1, forward strand.
CATAAGGGGGGTCCATTAGGGTTTTTTTAAGTCTAGAGTCAGTATAAATAGAGGCATAACCAAACATGTAAGGGAAGACAATTCAGATTAATAAAACTTCTTATTTGTCGTACTTTATGTATGTGTATTGGTGAGATAATCTCCCTTCCATGATTTTTTAAAGAACTGAAAAATAACTTATTGAAGAACAACTATCTTCGTGGCGTCATTCTTATACTTCTCGTTCGCGAATCAATATTCGTTGGGTAGGGGTTTTCAGTTTCCAATAATGTTAATACCTAGGTACAAGTTATCTTTGTGTCACACTCCTATCAAACCTGATTTACTTGGCTTTTCAGGAATTGATATCTTTGCATGTGGGTTGTGTGACCATGTGATCATGAGGTTCGCATCAACGAGGCTAAAACACCTATAAGTCTGACAAAATACCAGACTCAATTCTCTTGAGCTCGTCTACGTGCTAGGCCCAAATACTTGTGGGTCTGACAGTGTGTCAAACCAACTCCCTTGAGCTCAATTATGTGTCAAAACCAAGCTCTTGTGAGTTTGGCAAGATGTCAAACCTAACTCCCTCAAGTTTGGCTACATACAAAACTCATGTGCTTTTAAACCTAGATGGATGCTAGACTCAATATTCTTGGCTATAAGATCATCCTATACCTTTCATCTTTTTACACCCTAACTATGTAAAAATCCTCTAAGAACTGGTTATGTGTCATTGAATATTAATATTAATTATAAGGGTTGATTATATCAACATTAATGTTATGTATGGAATTTTATAGAATTGTCTTTTATAGGTAGATGATATTCTGATCAACTTAATGTTTATATAAAGGACTCCCTCCCAACTTTTATATAAAAAAAAATATTTTTGACCACTCAAACAAAACGAAAAAAGTTCAAGACATAAATATTATAAATTAAACGATCTAAATACAGGGTTTAAAATCTTCACTTACATATAATATATTCTTAGTATTTATCATATAACAAATATTTTTATTTTTAAAATTTAATATTTATTTACTAAAACTCTTCACTATAAAATTATTATTTTAACCATGAGAGGGTCATAAAATCCTACTAATAAAGACTGTTTTGCAGGAATACATGTCTTTGTCACCGACCCTCTGGATCCTCAGTAATCTCAAAAACTCAAATTTCCGAAAGTATTGAATTATGAAGCATCATTGTAACCTGGTTTTGTACATGTGATTGCCAATTTTTTTAAAATTTAGTTCTTCTGTTTTTAGATATGCAACAATCTACCTTTATTTTTCGAAAAAGAAACAAGAGCTGAAAACTTATAAAAAAGGGAAAGAAAAGGTCAAACAACGGAAGTTTTGAAAGTTTTTGTTAACTATTCATTAAGGAGCCATGTTGAAACTTTTTAAAAAAACTATAAAATTAAAATTCTTGAAGATAAAAATAAAGCGGAGGAGAATATTGGTGAATTCGTAGAAACCAAAGTGTAAAGAAGAAATAAGCAGGCAAGTTGAGAGGATCCATCAAGGCCGGTTGTTGATATTATTGTTTTTTTTTTTAATTTTTATTATTTTCAAATTCTGGAAACAAGAACAAAAAATTGTTTTATTTATTTATTTTTGTAGTCATTACTTAATTCTTAGTTTTTATTTTTGTAGTCATTACTTAATTCTTATTGATTCTCATAGCTTAACAGAAGTAGTTCTCATAAGTAATTAATTAATTAATTCTTGATGACCTCATTGACAAGTCAATTATCTCTTATACCTAAAACTTCATTTTAGTTATTTTCAAGCTAAGGTGACAAACTAATTTTGAGATCATAATTTACCATACTTATTGAACCCTGTTCGATTTGTCTAGAAAACTCGTGATTGATCCAGTTTCAATTTGAATAAGTTTTGACATTTACTCAGTAATGGTTTGGTCATATCAAGAGCCAGCTTAGGGATGTTAATTCCAATGGATTATCAAAGTGGATATATTGAGATCAACAATGAGGTGGTTGAAGTGATAAATAAAGATTAATGCCATACCAGCTTGCATAAAGATTAGCTCATTACAGAACTGAACGAGAGAGATAGATCCCAAACCAGTTCAAGATTGAGGCTAGTTGAAGGATATGAGCTCAGTTGTTTCCTATCAATGTCAACAATGCCAGTCATGATCTGAGGATCGGAGTATATTAGTTTCAGGGTATTGTTTGATTTGAATTAACATCGCTTTTCAAGATCCAGCTATAACTTGATATAGCTAAACTCACTTTGCTTTTTGCAGAAAGGATCTGCAACTTGGAAAATGATTAAAAATGATGAGAACGATTTCCGAAGAAAGGACAGAATCATCTCAGAGCTAGAAGAGCAGCTGGAAGTAACAAAACCTGATAACAGATTCCAAACTCATATAGAAGAGATATCCATTTAAGCATCGAGTATCTCTTTGTTCTGTTTTTGATGTCGTAGACATTTAGCTGAAGATATTTCTTATGAGCCTCCTTAACGAGCATCACCTTCAGAAAACTCTACTTGCAAAATATGCAGAAATACAGAATCTAATTTCTGAGAAGAAGGTTGGAACTGTTGGCTGCTTATTTGACTTCTACCCATTAGTGAATATTGGTTTCTGAATGCTTCATACCCAGGCATTGCATGGTGAAGTGGGGCGTTTAGCAATAATATTACAGAAGATTCAGGAGACTGCTGTAAATATGAATGGAGAGGTTAGAGGAAGATTCCATTTTCTACCTCACTATATGATGCAAAGATTCCATTTTCTACCTCACTAAATGATGCTCTCAAATTAAAGCTATTTCTGATTCCATTTTCTACCTCACTATATGATGCTCTCAAATTAAAGCTATTTCTGTTTCAATCCTTGTCCTAAGAACCTTTCAAGCATCACAACGAATCGTTTTAGTACTTTGTTGATGGTATAAAATATCTCATGGATCCGCATGACTTCCTGTTATTATGGCATATGAGTGAAGTGCTAATCTAAAATCTTACTGTTCCCTTTAATTTCTGTTTGTAGATTTAAACTGGTCAATTTGCCTGTTGGTTTGACGATATTGTTCAGCTGTTGACTAAACTACTTCTATGTCAGGATAAAAGGGTATTCTCCCCATTACTAGAGTTCCAAGACGACTCTGATATGGGAGCGACAGAGGAAGATACTGACATGTAAATGAACAAGCTTCTTGACGACGCAAGTTTCCTTCGAATAAGTTTCTTTGTTGAAATTACTGTATTATCAAAAGCTAAAATGGTACACATAAAAAATATGATTGTAGCCTTGGAAAACTCAGTAAGATCCATCTCCAAACAAAGCTTCCATTATGGACACAGGAGAAAATCGAGGTTTCCTCTTCCTTCTCAGAGTTGTTTTCTGCTCTAGGGCTTGGTCATTTGGTAGCTGACATGTAAATGAAAGTTCATATTGTTACCTTATTCATAGACCTGTAAGCTATAGTCTACCATGAATTTCTATACAATCTGGTATTTCTGTCCTTCAATCAATCATTTGCTTGAAAGAAATTTGGCTGGGATCTCTGTGATAAGACAGCTTCTAAACCAGGTAACGTAAGTTGATAGGTTAACTGCACTGCATGAGCTCACCACTTAGATTCTTAGCGTTCAACAACCCAGGCGGAAACCTCAGAAAATCCAGGCTAAGCATGAACTTTTTTTCATTTTAGGATATTGGCTCTGTAAGTACAGTCGGCACCCTGCTTCGCGAAGGCCTGTGGGCTGTGCTTGTGTGTGCGTGTTTTGGTGCTTGATTGTTTATGCTTTACTGAACTACAATTAGTCCCAAAATAATCAAAATACACATTTCATCCATCTGCATGCTGAATGCTGTAATCAGATTGTTTTCCAGTTTGATGCTTGGCACAGTTGCATTTACTTTGGAGTTGGCGTTTGAGGCTGCTATTCTCTCCCGGATGCAGACACTGTTATTTTGTTATCCAAGCTCCATTTTAGTACAGCCCATGCTCATTTTTCTTAAATAAGACATTATCCTTCAATCTTTTAGACTTTGAACTTATATATATATATATATAAACATAAATTAGATATAAATTACTTATGAAAAATAAAATAAACATAAATTACATATAAATTACTTATGAAAAATAAAATAAATTTATTTATTCTTAAGATGAAAAGAATTTTTACTTATTTGGAAAATAAAATAAAATAATGGATTTAAAACAGATAAATAAAACAATAATTTCATTTAAGAGGGTAATCAAATATAATAATAAATAAATAAATAAATAAATTAGTAATTAAATATAGTAATAAAAATAACTATTTAAAAATAATTATATTGGAAACTACATTATTTATAAAAAGGAAATAAATAAAACAATATAAAATGATTACTTATTTAACAAAAATTAGTTATATGACTTGAATAAAATTAAAAAGAGTTAGATTATTATTTTTATGTTTAAATACACGAGAAATTATAAAGGCACTAAGCCTCGTTGTTTTATCTTGTTTCCTACCTACCGATCACAAAACAAAACAATGGTTCGATCTAATCCAGCGGGCACCAAGCTAAAAAGAAGATAGCTATTGCTAATGACTGTCCAACCCAATCTTATCCTCTTACTGTATTTAGCATACTAAATGCACTCTAACTAGGACCACAAATTTGTGCAATTAATATCTAAATTTAAAAAAAATGGTGAATTAGCACAGTAATAAAAAGTTTCGGTAAAATGAAATATTTTAAAATATTCCAGTTGAGAATCACAATATTTAATTAATGTTATGATTTAGAATTATAATATATAATTTGTATTGTGATTTAAAATTATGGTATTAATTAAATATTATAGATCTGAACTGGAATATTAATTAAATTCTAGTAGTTATTCTATAAAGATTCCAACAACAAATCTTTTTTGTATCTAAATTTAATAAAAAAAATAATTATTATGAGATTTATTGTTTAGTTTGTTAATCTTATATTTAATTTAGTCAACAATGTTAGAGATTAAGAAATTTTTTAATTTTAACAAAATTTAGACAAAGTTTCTCATAATTAGAAATTACGCACAAAATTTTGTATCGCTTAAAAATACTTGTAAAAAACCATAATAACCAAATATAATAAATTATCACATTTTATAATCACAGGTAACCTCGGGAATGCAAATAAATAAATACATATGTTAAAAGAATCTCAAATACTTAATTAATATAAAATTCTAATAATTAAAAACTCAAAATATATCAACATAACTCATCTATTTATCAATATCTACGTCGTCTATTGGATAATCCGAGCTCATCAATAATACGACTGCATCTTACTCCTGCTTTTACTTTTATGGCCACGTCTTTTATCATGGCATCATCAAGAGTTAAGTTATCTTCAAAAGTATCAAATCCATTGCAATAAACATTGAACTACTGAGATGTATAGGTGTATCCTTTATTTTCTTCATCAGTATTACAAAGTATAGATAAGATCTCTCATCCCTCTCGTAATAACAAGCCAACCTAATATTAATAAAACATTTATGTTAAATTAAAAAATCAATAAATAAAACTTAATATTTAACATGAATTAATTCTAAAAAGATTTAATTACCTATGGTATTTTGAATATGCTTAGCATGATGCTCATATTGTGTGTATATAGATGGAGGAACCTGTTTGGGATTTGATATAATGACCCAATATATGATATTCATGTACTAAATAATATGCTCTTCATTTGTAATCATAAGATACATCTCTATAAATATCTTATTCTTTAATGCATTTTGATATGATACATAAGCTTCAAGGTGGCTTAACCAATCATAATTATTATTTTTACCCCGATAATTTACAGCATGCAACTTATAACTCATATTAATGTCGATTGGAATGTATTGTCTATAGGTGAATTGTCGCATTACTCGATCTAAGCAATGTAACTCAACCATCTTAAAAATTGTCAATAGAAAAATTGATATCTATATGTTTATCTTGTTAGTGCAAACAGCTAGATCAATTGCTAATTTATCATCCTCATACAGAGTCTATATGACTTCTAGAAAACATATCATAAATGTTAAACAATAATAACTTGTTGGGGGTGAAGTTGTTGTCCTAAGCAAATAGTTTGAAAAATACATGGATAAGTTGTTGTATATCCCGCTAGCTCTAATAAAATAACAACATATATGTTGGATTATCACAAATACTTTACTACTACATCACTTAACATTACAAATATGTTTGTTTCATTACTTTTTAAAGTTACAATTAGAAAATATAAATGCATATAATTACAAAACACACCTTATAATACTTGTTTTTTTTTTTAGTGGAAGCTGAAATATAACCTCCTATAGTCTGGATAGTTATAAGTGGCAATCTAAGCATTTAGGATCGGCTTATATGAAGATGCTTTTAGGACCATAATTGTTATTAAGTAAAAAACGAATTGTTTATTTATTGTTAACAATAAACATTTAAAACGTCAATTGTTATTTTGATTTATTTGATTCATCCTTGTAGAAGTAGCGAGCATCGCCTTACCTATTTGGCTCTCTTCATGCATGTAAGATATAAATGTACAAGCATTAAAAAAAAAATACTACTATCAAAATCATCCAAAAGCATCGAATAAATTAAAACACATATCTCTCGGTGAGTACTGTGAATAATACATTACCAAATACATATAATGTATATGCCTTGGCATACATACATAATACATTAAGATTATCATACTAATTTATATACTTAATAAATACTCACCACATTCAAATGATAATTTAAAAGATACCTATATAAGACCTCGTTATTAACATCATTTAATGTTGTAGTAAATATCTCCTCAATTCATTTAAGATATATGCTACCTTTCTTCAATTTAAAAAGAGGGGATGCCAATTCAAATGTGTGCATGTATAATATAATTTGATTACACATGCTAGTAGATATGATTGCACGTCTATCAATAGAAAGTCCGAGCACAACTACAATGTCCTATAATTTTGGTGTTGTCTCCCTATACCTAAGATGGAATGTATATGTCTCACATCCTCAATTCTTTTTATTGGTGTTGGTGTTGATTACTCATGTAGTTTCACTTGCTAAAGTCTCATCATCTCTATTGTCACTAAAGTTAGACTAGTCAAATCTATGTTGATTGTCAAGTAGATTGTTAAACATAATATCATCAATTCTTTTTAGAAAATCATTCGATAATAAATAATTTTTTCTCCTACTAACTGGCTTTGAAGGATTGTGAGGCACTTTTAAATTTTCGACTAGAAGTTGGGACACACAATAATTTTGGTTAACTATTCACATAAAATACAATCATGTTTAATTCACTTTAGATGAAAAAATCAATCATTATTTTAAAACTATCATCATGTATAATTGATACAGGGTAATACTATTTTTCACCAATTTGACACCTCTAAATTATTTTAATATCAATGTCATTATAAATTTTGTTTAAGTCCATAACAAATAGTTTCTTTTAATTATGTATATGTCATGTCTAAATTATTATTTTAAAAAAATTTGCTCCGATTATTATATGTGATTATATTGTTCATATAAGAAACAATAGTATCACAGTAATGATATAATATAAATATGTTATAAGATGTTCTATAAAAAAAATAACAATGATTCATTTCAACTGAAACAAATATAAATTTATAATAATATAATATATTTACTTTACTTGTAAGATTAGAAAAGAAGTTAGGGCATACGCATTATTAGTGGTAATAAATTTTGAAGAGAAAAATATTTGAGGATATTTAAAGATTAAAATTGATTTAATTTTTTGATATTTTAAACTGGAGGAAAAAAATAATTAGTGAGATTTTAGATAGATAAGGACCGGAATCGGAAATATTAGTTTACTCTGCTATATTTCTTGAATTAGTAAGAGTTTAGATTTTATGATATATTGTGATTGGATATATAATATTTACTAAATATTATATATCCAATCACAATATATCATAAAATTTAAACTCTTACTAATTCAAAAAATATAGTAGAGAAAACTCTAAATATTATATATCCAATTATAATATATCATAAAATTTAAACTCTTACTAATTCAAAAAATATAGCAGAGTAAACTAATATTTCCGGTCCTTATTTATCTAAAATCCCACTAATTACCTTTTTACTAAATATTATGAAATATGATAAAATAAAAATGTGTTTTTTTTCTTTTCAAACAGTATTATCCCGTGAAGTTTCATATTGCTTCGCTAATTTAAAAAAAATAAAAAAATCCTCCGTGCATTTCATTCCGAAAGGGCGAAGTTGCTAGTGATGTGATGTAGAGCTGCACAGGACAAGCAGACGCCGAGAAAGTGAAGTGAGTGTAGTGTATAAATCACTGCAGCAATGATGGCACCAACGCCGGACATTAAAAAAATGGCAATTAGACAAGTGCCCAGCTGGACATATCAGGCGTGATCCTAGTTATAAAGCATCTACAGCTCCAGACTCGGAGATTTTAGCCACAGTTAAATTCCTTCTCTGATCATATGAGATTATTTGCTGAGCACATTCAGGGCAAAATTAAGTGACACCTAAGGGGTTTGAGGCATCTCCTGCGTGGAACTTCTAGATCTACTTACTCTTTAATTTGGCATTACAAGAAATATTTGCTTATGAATACTCTCCATAAATTTCCCTTACATCTCTTCAAATAAGGTTGAAGGAAGTTAAGAGGAGATGATGTGGAGTTTGGTTGCAGTGGTTTTTTAAAATTATTTTTATCTAAAAATGTTAAGAGGAGATGACGTGGAGTTTGGTTGTGGTGGTTTTTTAAAATTATTTTTATCTAAAAATATATTAAAATAATTTTTTTTTATTTTTTTTAAAATTGTATTTAATATCAGTATATTAAAATATAAAAAAAATATTAATTTAAATTTTTTTAAAATATAAATGCAAACAAAACCTAAAAAAAATATTATTTGTTCGGTATGGCGTCTGACTAAGCATTTAGGGTTGCACGTGAATTTAGGGCGATCGATGTGCAAACTTGACCAGAACGGCACGCCGGTCGACCACTTCCCTTCACATAGGTTTAAATTAATGGTGTCTGCTTTAATTTTCTTGCCATCTTTTCGGGGATGGGGAGAAAAAGACACCACTGAGCTTGACAGTCAAACCGGCAACATCTACAAGGCTTGAGGGAGGGAAGAATAAGGGCAGAGAAACGTCCTCTCCTGTGGAGGCCATCAACTTACAGTCTTAAGCTAACCATCAAGCAGAACCGTGAATTCATGCAGAGATAAAATAGAATTGTTCCGAAAGGGCTAGTTATTTTTGTTCTTTAATCCTCCACTAGTTTAATTAATTAATTTTTAAATTTATTTTTTAAAATTATTAATTTAAATGTTATAAATTTTAAAATTATTAAAAATTTATATAATCATTCATTTTAAAACCTCATAAATTAATTAAAATATTGATAAGCCAGCTCAAATACTCCCAATTAAAAAAAATTAAAATAGAAAATGCTCAACGATTGGTGCATCAGAGGATAAAGTCTAGAGTCTAGACCCCCCCACCTAAAGCATTGCCCTGTGGTTGTTCGTCCTTAATGTTTTGATTTGATTTGAGGGGTTCATTGTTTGGTGGGCTTCATCTTCATGGTTCATACACAATATTCTTTAATAAATAAATAAAAATTAAGAAATATAGTCGTGGAAGTTAATGTTATCACCTCCGAGTTGTTGGTTGGAGCGATTTTGTTTGATTTGATTTTTATTAAAAAATAATTAATTTAAAATTTTAAAAAAATTAAAGTTAAATTAAAATTGATTCAAACAAATCAATTTTAGTTTGATTGAGTTTCATTCGATTTTTTAAAATAAAAATTGATTCAAACCAGTTTAGCTAGGTTTTAGTTTGATTTTGGCTTGATTTTTTTTCATTCAACTTGATTTTTTAATTTGACTTGATTTTTTTAATTTAGATTCAGTTTGGTTTTTTCAGTTTCAAACTTATAAAACTAAAACAGAATCAAATGAGCTAATTTTTTTAAAATTTTAATTTATTTAATTGGTTTTTTTTATAGTTTAATTTTTTCAGTTATTTTTTTATTTTTCTCCATTTAATTGATTTTTTAATTTTTTTTTTCACCTATAGTTATTGGGTTAATGGACCTAGAAAGCATTGTTTATTTATTTATTTCAAAAAAACGTGTTGGATCTTGAGCTATATAAAAAGGGTAGTTTTTTCTTAATAAATTAGAGTTATTGGAACTTAAATTCGTTTGCTTAAAAAAAGAATCGTCTGAATACAAAGAGTCACTAGACAACACCTCCTTGTACGGATCAAATGAACTAGAATAATTGGAATTCAAATTTATTTAATTGAAGGAAAGTATTGGATATTAAACGATGCTTCCTTGAGGAGACCTGACAGGTTATGATAGGCAACAAGCATTAATAAAAAGCATAGCCGTGCGGAACTCCAATACTGCACTTCTTGTCGCGTACGCCATCCATGGTATAATTATTTTTTCACGTAGAAGATACCCTCAACTTGCTACTCTCCATTTAGTGTTTGTCCTTTTGTTTTAAAAGTTTTTTTAAAAATATAATTTAATTTATTTTTTATTAATAATTTTAAATTATTTTGATATATTGCCCTTAAAAATAATTTTTAAAAAATAAATAAATATATATTATTTTAATATATTTTTAAATAAAAATATTTTAAAAAATAATTATCCTCGAGCTTATAGTAACATCTTCTATTGGTACTTCTGGCGAAGTGCGGTGAAAAAGAAAAGAAAAGAAAATTTCAATTCAGTATTTAACGTAGTTTTATTCCATTATTCTGATAACAAAACTATACGTTTTGCCCCCATGGTTTCCAAATCATGCATTCATCCCTGTTTGTTGTCAATTGAGTCCATCCGATTCTTTTATTTTATCAATTTTATTTTGTTCTACTTGCATGTCTTTGTTGACGCTAGTTATTTCATCTGTGTTTCATCATGAGTTGGATTTTTTCTCTTCCCAAAACAATTGTATATATAGGGTTTTTTGACATGTTTTTTTTACACAAAGAAAAAGAAATTTTAAGAGGGAATCAAGAAACTTCTATATACTTCTAATCAAATAAATAAAAAATTATATCTTAATAAATAACTCGTCAACAACAAATAAACATGAAAATTTAAAAATCAAGAGGTAAATATAAATTAAGATATTTGGCCATGAAACTCGAGTTTTTAACCCAATTGTATTTAATAACTTTGTTCATCAAAATCTATTTTTTTATTCAATCACATGCTAATAAAAATAAACACACATAAAGTTAATTGAATGAAATAAAAAATAAAAAAAATATCATGTAAGGTCGTTCATATTATAAATATTATATAAAAATAAATATTATGTAGTTTTAAAAATAAATTTCATTTATATAAAACATAAAGAAATCATCGATAAAGTAGAATAATACCTTAAAAAATTAAATGCATACAAAATAACTAAAAAATAATTGTTATTATAATTATATTATTATTATTATTATTATTGTGTTATTACCTATTTTTCCAATACTATTATTACTATTAATTAGCAAAACTCTAAAATATATGGAGGATTCACTATCCAAAATACATTGTGAATCCTCTCACAATAAAACATTATGAACTCATTATTCATAGTGTTTTTTAATCTCTTTTCTTCTTTTTTTATTTCACCCATAGAAAAAAATTGTAGGTCAATTTATTAGAAAATGATGAGATTAAAATATAGAAAATCAAAGTGAAAAAAATAAAAAAATAAATAGGTGGTTTTTTTCAAAATTTAAGAGCAATCTTCGTTAAAGTTTGTAAACTTTTAAAATTATAAATATTATTCATCTAATTTCCAAAATCTCAAAATAGTTAATTTTATTCCAAAAAATTATTTTTTTTATTTTCAAGTATTTAAGTCGAGAGAGGAGAGCAAGCTACTGGATTTTGATGGTAAAGAGATAAAATCATGGTTAATATCGATTTTCACTATTAAAATAATCAATTTTGATGTCAATGAATTTTATTTTGTAAAGAAATTCTATTTAAGTGTTTTTTCACTTTCAAATTACCTGAAAAAATAGATTCTTACCCAAGAATAATTTTAATTTCAGGTTGATTTCGGGTTTTTGTGCTATTTTTTAGGTGTTTAAGGCTATTTAAGGGGTTTATTAATGTATATAGGGTTTTTTTAGATGTTTTCTATCAAAATGGATTGATAATATTTTCATGTAAAAAATCATAAACTTTAAAGTGACTAAAATTTATAGAAAATAGATAACATATCATCTTTCTTTATTTTTCCAAAAATATTTAGTGTGACTAATATGTCTGACCAATAATAATTCAAAAAATGAATCTAGCACGCTAGCTCTTTTCAAATGAGCTAGACGCAAGACGCAATAGTACCTGATTTTTTTGTTCTTGTTTTTTATTTTAATTTTGTGTTTTTTAACTGATATTTTTAATATGTATTTTTAAATTTATATTTAAATTAATATCTTTTTTCTCTGATTTTTTTTATTTTTTTAAATAGCTATTGTTTTTTAATTATCTTATATTTAAATTAATATCTTTTTTCTTTGATTTTTTTATTTAGCTTTTTTAAATAGCTATTGTTTTTTAATTATGTTGTATGTATTTAGTTATTGAAGAAATTGTTTTAATTCATCTATAATTTTTTTTATATAAATAAACTTTGTTTTAAAAAATAAAAAATATTTATTTTTGGATAATATTCTTAATATATTTAACTTTGCATTATCTTTTTTTCATTTCATTTTATTCAATAAATTTCAAGTATATATCTATTTCTATTATTATTTGATTAAATAAAAAAATTATTTTGATAAAAAAATCGTTAAACATAACTAGGTCAACGACGATGTTGCAGGGTCAAATATTATAATTTACATTTATTTCTCGTTAAACATAAGTAGGTCAACGACGATATTGCAGGTCAAATATTATAATTTACATTTATTTCTTTATTTTTTAATTTAATTTTTATTTATTTTTAATAATTATTTTTAATTATTTCAATCTTAAGGATCATTAGTTAAAAATTTTAAATTTCATCGTTGTTCTTTATTATTGCTCTAAACATAATACTAAAATTAAAATGCCAGTTTACTTCCATACTCAAATAATATTAGAAACAAATAACATAATAGGAGCTCTTTTGTTTTGGGTTTGCAATTGCATTTGAGGACGTTTAACATGAAAAAAAAATTAAATTGATGTGGTTTTTAGATTTTTTTTATGATTTTAATTTATCAATATCAAAAATAAAAAAATAATCTAAATATAATTTTAATTAAAAAATACTTTTAGAAAATATATTCTACAAAACAAACACGCACTTAAAATAACAATTTGAGCAATTGTCCTGGGACTTTTCTTCGATGAAGCAATACTACCTCCATCCATGCCAGGATATCTCAACAAGGAAGGAAGCACGACTCCCATCAATGTTTGACTTGTGAAACTCGTTATACATGGAGTTTCATCTATATTTATCCTTTTATGCGTCTATTGAATAATTAATGACCATTGTTTTTCAACTTATATTTAATACACTTTCTTAGATGCACAAATGTAAATTTTATTTATTTGATTTATATTTTAACTTTTTTATCAACTAAAACATAGTATAAATTAATTAAAAAAAGATAAAATCATGAAAAACTTCAAATAAAAATGAATTTTTCTAGCTAGGTTTTTGTTAATCCTACAAAACAAGTTCTTCATGAAATGAGAGATGCTCTAATACTTATGATAATAATGAGTGTTTATTGATTAAGGATAAGCAATTAAAAATTATGAAAAGAATTTTTCTTCCTTTTTTAGGTAGTTTTTAAAATTCATAATTTGACCTCTCACTTATCTATAATGATTGATTCTTTAAGAAATTTTCTACTACTTATCTTTTTCAAGATGATAGTTCTAGGTGGCAAGATAAATGGTTGTGCTTTTCCAATAATACAATTAAAGGAGGTAAGACATTTAGTTATGTTGAAAAAATTATCATAGTGAATTTTTAATGGTTTAGAAAATGTGCTTAATTCACCACATTTCTCCTCCAACAAAAGTGTTGGCATGGAGACATTTCGACATGTCAGGATTTATGAAATTATATACAAAAGAAAGTGAAATAATTTATAGGATTGTGTATGGAAAAACCATAAAAAAATATTTGCAAAATAAAAGAAAGACTAAGAGAAAATATGCATGTAAAATAAACTAAAAATGCACAAAAAAACTTGGCAATTGGACACGCCCCCAAGCACAACCTTATTACGGAAAAAACCTATATCCTTTTTGTGCATTGTTTTATTTTATTTTGCATATTTTTATACATATTTCTCCTACTTTTTTTTTTGTTGTAAAAATATATATTTTTTTATATTTTTATATACACAATCCCATAAATTATTTCACTTTTTTTTTATGCAATCCCGTAAATTTTACCTACATTCACGCCAATACTTTTATTGGAGGAGAAACACAATGAATCAAGAACAATTATCTAAACCACCTAAAGCTCATCATGAGGATTTTTTCAACAAAACCACATGTTTTACCATCTTCGATTATGTTCTTGAAAAAGCTCAACCACTTGCATTTTTGAAAATATAAGTCATAGAAAATATTATTACGAGAATCAATAGTAAGGCAGAGTTGAGGATCTTAAAAACTATCTGAAAGAGAAATGAAACTTCTTTTCATGATTTTTACTTGTTTATTCTTAAATCAACAAACACTAAAACTAACTTAAGTATTAGAGTATCTATCGTTCCATGATGTACTTGTTTTACAAGATCAATAAAAGCCCACGGCTCATTGCTTAGAAAGTCCATTTATGCTTGAAATTTTTCATAACTTTATTAGTGGTGTTATTTGTGAGAACTTGAACAAAAAGTCAATTCATTTCATTTCACCATTTACTAAAAACCTTTTTCATGGTCAATAGCAATGATGTATGATGCAATTGTATCTTGACACTCTGCCCCCTTACATAATAATAACAACAACAATAAGCTCTTATAAATGCCCTAACAAGCATGCAACAACAACTTTAATTTTAGGAAGAGACATAACATAATGACATGGAAGCAAGTGACAACAACTCCTACATTCAATAGGAGTTACACCAATCACTCTCACACGGGTCACTCTAAATGATCTAATTACCTTCGATCTCCACCATCTCACCCACACACTAGAAAAAAAAAAAAGATGTGAGATAAGCTCCATTAGCTCCTTAACTAGGAAAATCCATTTTTGTTTAAAGTTTTCCATGACTTCATCAACACATAACTACGATAATTTAATATAGAATGGAGAGACTATCAATTTTATTATAAAGAAAAATAATTATATGAACAATGCCCCTGTAATAATGGGTTAATATTAAATTAGACTTTATGATTTATTTTGATATGTTTTTCATAAGGTTATCTCTTGAGTTATGAGTTTGGTGAGTTGAGTTGATTTAAGTTGTATTTTATGCCCTTTTCTTAATCTATTTTTTTTTAATTTATTCTTTTAACACTGAGTTAATTGATAATTAAACTTTATAATTTATTTTGATTTGCTTTTTGTTGGTTTATCATAGTTTCTTGACTTGAGTCGCAAGTTTAGCAGGTTAATTCGGGTTGACTTAGGTTAATTTTTTAGGTTTATTATTTGATTTTTTTTCAGTTTCATCATTTAACATGAATTTATTAAAAATAAACTTTTATAATTTATTTAATTTATTTTTTATAGGGTTATTATGATTTTACAACTTAATATATAGATTGATAGGTTAGTCTGAATCAATATAATATATTGTATTCTTAATATTTACTTAAAAAAATCATCTTAAATATTTATTTAAAATTAAATATATTTTTATCAATTATTTAATTTATCTTTAAATTTATCATAACAATGAAGTCATATCAAATGGATTTCTAAATAATTTTTTTTTAAAAAAAATATTAACCATGTCAAAATAAAGATGACATTAACTTTTTTTAGTCCACCCCGTGATGTAGTGTAGGAGAAGCATCTAGCTATACCTAATAGTTCTTGAATAATTTGTCACAAGTATCTAGCATGGAATTTGGTGCTGTTAGTTGATACGTCGGCTGGAATTTAGCTCGTAAAATTCTCAAATTTCTGAGGGAGGGGGAAAACCACATGCATACATATCGCCATGTTTGACGCCGGGGTCCCATGACAACTCATGTGCACCACACACTTTGCCATTTATTGCCTGTCTTTATAATTTATATGTCGATAAAGAATTTATTATTTTAAGCACTCCTGCACTTTCATTTACAACCACAGCTAGTCTATACAAAGCTGTCATTTTTTTACTTTTTTTTTTTTTCAATGGCTTGACATTGATGACTTTAACCAGCAAACTTTTGAACTTCCGACTCAGGGTTCTTTTCCCTTTCAAAATAATATTGTTCCCGATCAATAAAAATAATATTCTTGCAAATTTTGCATTGTCGTCTTGTCAAATCAATGTTAAAATAAAATGAATTAATTACTTTAAGTTATCCATTATATATATATATATATATTTGTAATTTATATCTTGAAAAAAATATTAGGAAGATTTTGTGTAATATTTAATATTACTTTGATTTATAATTTTGAAAAATCCAATTTTATAATAAAAAGCTCATATTTCACCCAATAATTTTAATTAATTTTATCTTTAATTTTCATTCAATTTATTTAATATTAATCCGATTCCTTAAATATTTATATACTTTTTGATTTTTTAAGAACCCAAACTTTTTTTTATATTGATTTATTTAGCGTTCAAATCTTGGATTAGCCCTAAATTTATGATTTGAATCACCGATTTTAAAAATTAATGTAAGTTTTTTTTAAAATTAATTTATTTTAATTTTATTTTTCAAAAATTTTCTTTGCTTTTCTTTATATAAGATTGTCCCAGTCTTATATATATAATCATTGGCTTTTTGAGTTCACTCGAGTTAATAGAGTTTTTTTATTTTTTAGTTTTTTAGATTGTTTTTAGTTTTTTTATAGTTTCACCCTTTAATATTTAGTTATTTAATAATCTAGATGAGCTCCAGTCTGGTTTTTTTATCATTTTTTTGTTGTTATTTTTTAAAAAATTATTTATTATTGTGATATTGTTTTGTTCATATTATTTAAATTATCAATTGAATCTTCAAATCTTTGATTTTTTTAACCTAATATTTTATTTACATTAAAAAAAACTTACCTAGCTCACTTTGGAGCATGGATAACAAATCTAATTATAGCTATAATACAATGATAGAATCCATATTTGAGAAACAAAACATTCTATTATTCCTTAAAGCTTTATTTGTTTGATGAAAAGTGGTTTTCTAGAAATTATTTTTTAAATTTTTTTATATTTTTTTGTCATTAGAAAAGTTGGTCAACAAAAAACAATTTACAGTTAAAGAAAAATTTGCTTTAGTTTTTAGAAAAATATCTTCCTTTTATTTTGGACAGAAAACACTTTTCGGATATAGTGAAAAATTTAGAAATGCCATATTATTTACTGATTATATCAAACTTGATCCTCAAACTTTTGATTGTTATGTATATTTTGTTTTCAATATTTTTTTTTCAATTTCATCCCTTAGAATTTGATTTTTATATTAATTTTGGTCCTCATTTTTATATTTATTATTTACTTTTCCCTTATCATTTTTTAATTGAAATTTTTTATCTATCAAATTTGGTCCCCATTCTTTTGATTGTTACTTATTTTATTTGAAATAATTTATGAAATGGTAATTATTATTATTTTAATTTCTTCATCTTTTAATTTTTTTATTTGTTAGATTTGATCTCTATTATTTGATTATTATTTATTTTATTTGAGATAATTTATGAAATTATATTTTTTATCAATTTCATTCTCATTCAACTTTTTAATTTATAAGATTTGTTTCTCATTATTTTAATAAAATTGAAAAAAATAAAACATTAATAAGTTGTTTTTCAAGTCATTTTCCATAACATAACTAAATAGTGGAAAGTGTTTTCCAACTTGTTTTCCATTACACTATTAAATATCAAAAAATAATTTATTTTCTCAAAATTTTTTTTTTTTTAAATTCACTTAAAAAACTACTTTCTAGAAAATAAACGGGGCCAAAATTGCAGATGAAAAGTCACAGGAGACGTGGTTGTAATAGCCATAAAATTGCTTGTGTATAGTATACTAATACAAACCTTTTTGTTGCTGGAATTTTTTTTAATTAGCATAGTAAACATAAAAATTTAATAAAATAACATCATTTTAAAAATATTTAGTAAAATAATATAATTTAATTGCATGTGTTTTTAAAGCATTACATGGTCAAACTTTAATCTTTTGTCTTAATTGGTCGATTGGTTAGATCCAATTATATTAATCAGTTAACCATTTCACATAAAAACCATAATTTTATTGAGTTTTTATTCCAATAATATTTTATGAGGTACAATATACATATTTGTCTAACTTTTAGACTAAAAAATAAACTACAATTAAAATCTTTAAAAGTTATTATTTACATAATAATAAATGATTCTGAGTAGTCAGATATGAGTCTGTTATAACTAAATAAGAATCTATTCCAAACAAATTATGTGAATGATCTAATAGGTATATTTATAGATTAGTAGGACAAGTTTAAATACAAGAAGAGATCTAGTAGCACCAAATCAAAATAACTACTAAAAGAAGCTATAACTTTTTGATTTGATTATTTGATTGCGTTCAAATTATTACAAGAATTTCTAGAAGTTCTTTTCCATATAATAGTATATATCGTCATGTAAACTAGTTGATCTATATAGCAAAAAATAGTACAGTTTGATTATGTCATGCTCAAGAAGTGTGAAATTTATTAAATACCACTATTATAAAGTATAACAACTATATTGTCATACTTAAGAATAACTGAATTTAATAAATATTATATTTCTAAAATATTACATGCTCAAACTATACTATTTCACTAAATTTTTTATGTTAATTCTTAATTTTTTTTAATCTTATATCCTAATTGCTAAATTTATTCTTTTTAGCTCCACCTCAAGCGAGATATTGTTCAAAGGTGTGGAAATCCCACCGAATTGAAGGATGAAACAAGAGTGAGTCAAAAAAGGGAGGGGAAAGAAAACAACAAACAATAAACGTATCACCACCACCAGATAGATAGTCTTGCGATGTACTCTGGCAGGAGGTCCCCAGGAACTCGTACCGACCCTCTATCTCTCTTGTTTTGTTCACCCACACGTCCGGCTAATGATGTTCACCCAAGTGGCAAAATGATAGATGGCCCACGTCCCTGTTCCTTGTCCTTTATATATAAAATTCAGTATTGATTTTCTAGTTATTAAAACCTGCTCTACTGACAGGATAATAAAAAATATGTGATTTGAAGTTTGTTCGAGTTATATTTTAAATTGAATAAAAATATATTAAACCAATAAAATTCACTTATTTTTTAAAAAACAAAAAAAAATTTATTATTTTAATGAAAAATAATTAGTTGTGATCATTATCCTTTTAAAATTATTTTTTAAAATCAAGTTATTATTTTTTTAAAATTATTATTATTCTTGTTATTATAATAATAAGCACTTATTATCCATTTAAATATTAATTTAAAAGATATATTTTTAAGATAATTAAAAAATAAAAAATCAGTAAAAGAAATTTAATAATTTTTTCAGTAATAACTTTAAGATTGAAATATTGAAAATCAAGAAAAAAAATCTCCTTAACACTGTACCAGTCCTTTAGAAATAAAACAAACCTATCTATAATATCTTTACTTATTGAATAAAAAATAAAAAAAGCAAAATTAGTAGTTTATTTATTGCTTTTTTAGAAAAGAGAAGGAAATTTTAGGCATTATTTCTCAAAAGATTAAAAGATAAAAACAAAACAAATGGGTTTGGAGGTTGCTTGTAATCAATTGTAGTATGCTCTTTTTAGCCTCTCTCTTTCTTCCTCGTGGGAGTGGAACGCCTACTTGTCCTTGTAAAAGATCTCCCTTTAACTCAACTTGATTTTTTTCTGTTTTTTTTATTTCTCTTGATCTCCCTTTCCTCCTCCTCCTCCTCCTCCGTGCTTAATCCTTATTTTGTTGAAGATGCTCCCATTTTGATCTTTGAAAGCCAGAGAAGAGAAAAATATGGGAGCATGTATGTCAACTCCAGAGGGGTGTGTGGGTGGCAGATTGAAGTCTTCAAAAAAGATGAAGATACGCAGGAAAGGCAAGAGAGGCACTGCTTTCAAGAGAAGATCAGTGCCGTCATCTAAAATGTTATCTGATGACAAGTCTGATGGTCCTGCTTCTGCTGCTCCTCCTCCTCTTCACCTTCCTTCCTTCACCAACCCCACTTTTCAAGGTCCTTACTCCATCTTCTATGCCAAAAATCTCTCTTCTTTTTGACATCTCTCTCCCTCTCTCCTTATTACCAGCATTTAACTGTTGATTTTTTTTTCGGGTTAGATTTGTATGGCGTGATCTCAGTGATATAATGATTCGTTTGTTGCTGGTTGCGTTTTTGGGTTTGGAATTTGTATTTCTTTTTGGGGTTCAGATTGCAATAATGATTTATGGGTGCATGGCTAATCTGTTTGCATGAAATGTAGGCAAGTGGCCCATTTCATTTTCATTTTTTTTCATATCATGATGCGTGTTATTGGTAAATGAAAATGATAAAAGGACAATGTTTTGTATTTAAACTTGAAGTGAGGTTTCTGGCATACACGGAAGTAATTCACTGCTATTTTCCTATCCTGATTTCATCTTTTAGGCACTGCAGATGAATCCAAGCTAAATTAACCTGGAAATAATAGATATTTTAGGGACTTCAGATGAATACAGGCACAATTACTCTGGGAATAATAGGCGTTTGAAATGTGATTTTTTATTTTGCTAATCCTTTTGATGATTAAAAAGTATTTAGTTTAGTAGATCTTCATAACATTAGAAGAAGAAGATTGACAAATGATCAAAGCTTGAAACTGCAGAGCTGATTCGTGTCTGATCTCTATCTAGTTCGGATGTTGCCTGTTGATGATTCTTGACTACATTGCAAATTGGGGGCTTCCCAATAGACCCTTCCAGTGGTTTCTTTCTGATTAGTACCATGCTTCATCTGTTGCTCTACTTTTTTGACGAATGCATTTGTTCTAACACAGAACTGTCATTTCCTTTAATCTCAAAATATCCAAATGTTAACTCTATTTATTAGGTCCTAGTTGATCATGATTCAACATTAGAAATGTCTTTGGTCCATAAAATATTTCTTCAGTTAACTGGTGCTAGCTTATTTTCTTCTAGTCGTTATGCTGTAGTGGACAGAAGATGGGGGAGGATTTGCAATGTTATTCAGTTGCATTCTAGATGGATGATTTCGCACAAGTCCAATGATCCTGTTAATAATTATTGATAATTCTCTAGTTACTGGGACTTTCATGGATTTTTTTAAATAATATGATAATATTCATATTTCAAGCTTTTACACTTTGATAAGTTGAACATTCATTTCTGGTAACTTGTCTAATCATGATGCGATGCTGTTGTCTTCATTGTGAAATCATGTCTAATTGCGGATATTGTTTCCTCCTTTTACCTGCTATAGATACGTGCCTAATTTTATTAAACTGCAATTCGAGGCAGGAAGTAAGGAGGAAGCATGGTTTGACTCAGCTGCAATATTGGAGTCTGATTGTGATGAAGATTTTGAAAGTGTTCCAGACGGTAAAATGAGGATATTGATTTCTACTATACATAAGCATTTTGGTTGTTAATTCTTCATTTGCTGATTAATCAGGGATTTATTTTTGCTAATTATGGATATACTTATCATCTACAGATATCTTATCTCTAAATGGATTTGACGGTGTATCACTCCCAAGCGCTGCATCTGGCAGAGTTGCCAATCACGGAGACTGTAATGTCAATATGCAACATTCCTCATTCACTGATCAGATGCATAAGGCAGGGGATTTATCTGCAGGAAATTCCACACATGACTCCGTTAGTGAGGCTACTAAACAAACAAATATTCATATCTTCAATTTAGATCATGTTGATTCTGTATCCAAGTCCGATGGACCTTCAAATGAGGTAAAGCAACCTGTGTTCCTTGATGAAATCACCTCTGCAGATGAAAATGCTGGAGAGGAAGGATTATTAGACAATTGTGGAATTCTTCCAGGCAACTGTTTGCCTTGTCTTGCTTCAACTGTTCCACCTGTCGAAAAGAGGAGATCACTTAGCTCCAGTCCACCAAGTGCAAGGAAAAAGGGTGCCTTAAAACTCCCATTTAAGTGGAAGGAAGGGAATTCTACTAACGCTTTATGTAAGTAATTTATCTGTCAACTTTTTACAGTTGCACTGTTATTTTGGAGGCAAACAAAGTAATCACAATTTATGCTCATTGTATTTATTTATCATTCTCATTAAACCTTGATCATATGAGAATGTGATTGTCATTCTTATAGATTGGATTCCTTATATTTCAGCTTTTGGGATCAAGGTTTAGTTGAGGATCAGCAAATTTGAACCGTTTCTTTCTAATATGTCTATTTAATTGCTTAATATGCTACTACTTAAATTTTCAAAAGACCATGGTATCAAGTTGTATGCGGATCTAATAAATAGCAGATGCTGTACCTAACATGTAGCCTGCATATGTGGGAGTTTTTGAGATGCTGTACCTAATATTTAGCTTGCATATGTGGGAGTTTTTGAGATTTCTCTCGCCTAAAAGATGTATACTAGCTATCTAATCACTTTGGTCGTTTGTTATTTGAATAAGTGGTGTGAATCTTAGCTCACCAAGGGAGTTTTTAACCTTAAGTTCCACCACATTGCAAATCTTGTTTGCAGAATAAAAGTAACACTTAGAATAGTATTTTGGAGAAGTGACGTAGAACAATTATCCCAAGAGTTTATGGACCAGATTAACAAGGTCAAGCCTAAAATGAGGTCCGCAAAGAAACCTGGAAACTTCTGATATAAAGCCTGAAGTTATTGTTTTCTTGTTTTAATTCCTAGTTAATTTTGGATTTTAATTATTTGTTTTCTTCATAGCTTAAGATTTTTTTATTTAATTAGTATTTTACTATTTAGAAATCCTAATACTAGATTAATTATCTAATTAGAAATCCTTTCCTATAAAGGATTTTACTACTAATATAAATAAAGATGTCTAGTTTATTTTATGAAGATCAAGGTTATTATTCAGATTCAATAAAAATACCAGAGAATTTTCTCAACAGTCTATCAAGAAGTGTCAGCTATTGATGTTGTTTTCCACTTTATGAAATTGCTTTCTGCTGCTACTTTCCAAAAGTCAAAAGTATCAGTTTATTTTTGTAAAATTTCATTCATGGTGATAATTTTTAGTAATTATATAATTTATAACTTGGTTTTGTTTTGACATGGACAATACTTCCAACTATATTTCTTCCCGCATGTTTGCAAACCTGTTTCATCCCTTGCAATTGTTTTGGTTCTTTTAAAGGAATGAAGGCATAAATGTTGATGAAACATGGAGTCTCATGATGAGCATTAAGGCTTATACATATGAGTGTATGTAACAAAATACCATATTGCAGGAGGTCAACACTGTGGATTCTTATAGCCTTTTACTATATTCCCAGTCTACTCACCTATGTTCAACCTGAAGCCTGATTTGTTGATATGTTTGATAATGTTGCTCTACATGCATTCCTTCATGTGAAAAGTTCATTTATTTCTTAAAATGCACTTTCATGAAACTCTTTGTCACTGGGCTGTGATTTACGGTTGCTTTTGATTGTTGGGATTAAGAATTGAGGATTTGATGTTAGAGATACATTACTTGAGAAGGATATAAACTAAAACTGCAAAGAGCAGTAAGTTATGTGTGGTTGTGATTTGTTTTCATGGGAAAAAGGTAAATCACTTGGTATATGAAGGTCACGATGCTTGTCATGTGTGCTTGAGGTTTATCTCAAAGGAATTTACAACCTAATTTGTATTCTTAGAGGTAGTGGATGATGTAATACAACAAAGCCACATTTTCCCTTTATAAAAGTATTATATACTTGTATGATGACCTCTTCATATTTTTGTTCTGTATGGTTTCAGTTTCCTCAAAGATGATTCTGCACAGACCAATAGCAGGTTCACAAGTACCCTTTTGCCCTATGGAAAAGAAAATGCTTGATTGTTGGTCTCATATTGAGCCATGCAGTTTCAAAGTTCGAGGACAGAGTTATTTCAGGTAAAACTAAGCTGATGGAATTGGATTGATTTATTGCATACGCAGCGCCGAATGCATTGTAAAAAATTATTTTAATGCAATCATAGTATTTAAGCCATTTTTTTTTTCAGTCAATAATTGTTTTTCATTTATTGTAGACTTGATTCAGTGCAATCTCGTAGAGTATTTTATAATCCTTTTTGTTTTTCATTTATTATAGACTTGTTAAAATGTGATCTCACACGACCATAATTGTTTCCTTCTGAAAATACCTTCTTTTGTCTTCTGGCAGGGACAAGAAGAAGGAATTTGCTCCTGACTGTTCTGCATATTACCCATTTGGTGTTGATGTATTCTTGTCTCCACGAAAAGTTGATCATATTGCTCGGTTTGTGGACCTTCCAATTATTAACTCTGCTGGGAACTTCCCACCCATCCTTGTTGTAAATGTTCAGGTATTTCCATTTTTTCTGTCAGTACATGGATGCATTTATTCAGGATTTCCTGACAGTGTAGTTAAAGGAGAATGAAAATCTTCTTGTATTATTTATTTGTGCTGACTCCATTGTGGCTTCTACAGGTTCCTTTGTATCCTGCTGCAATTTTTCAGAGTGAAAGTGATGGAGAAGGAACAAATTTTGTTTTGTATTTTAAGCTTTCTGATAGTTACTTGAAGGAACTTCCAGCCCACTTTCAAGAAAGTATAAGAGTAAGATGAGCATTCTTTTTTAATCTCTTGTCATAAACTACCACTTCAGAATATTTATAATCCTGTCTGATGCATGTTATCTTTGGTGATGATGCTGAAAAAGGGAAAAAGAATGAGAAGGCTTTTCTGCTGGTGTGCTGATTTCTTTATTTTAATATGTCAACTTGTATATAATGTTAATTTGAGGCGTGCTGCTCTCTTGTTTCACTGAAGCGTGCTGCTCTCTTGTTTCGCTGCTTTTTTTTTTTTTTAGGTCTTCTTCATTATTAAATGATTGAAAATCTTAATTCTTATTATTTCATATCTGCAATCCTTCTTAAAACAGCGATTAATTGATGATGAAGTTGAAAAGGTCAAAGGCTTCCCTGTAGATACAATTGCACCCTTTCGGGAAAGACTGAAGATATTGGGCCGTGTTGTAAATGTAGAAGATCTTCATTTAAGTGCTGCAGAAAAGAATCTCATGCAGGATTACAATGAGAAACCTGTTCTTTCACGTCCTCAACATGAGTTTTACCTGGTATATTCTTGTCCAATAACTCATACTGGTCTTGCAACTCCATTTTACTTGTTTCCGTTTAAAGCATGACTTTTAATGTCTTGATTATTGAAACACAATTTGCAGCTGTCTTTGGATGTGTATCTTGCTTATGTGAAAGGCAAAATATGCTGCTGGTACTAGATAATCATAATCGTTGATGCCTATATTTAAATACCTTAGTTTTTCATAAACAAAAATGATTTATTAATGTTACTGTAGTGACTTGAATGGTCATTCCTGTACTGGGATGCCTCAGTTGCTATTCTGCTACCTTGATCTTCTATTTCTACAGTGAGTCAATGTAATACGAGCAGTCTAAGTAGCTGTATTAAACCAGATAAGAAACGGTGCCAGATGATTTTATAATTCTTTCCTTCTTATATGCCAGGTTTTTTTTGGTACTTTTTTGCAGGGAGATAACTACTTCGAGATTGACATTGATATGCATAGGTTCAGTTATATCTCTAGGAAAGGTTTTCAAGCATTCCTAGACAGGCTTAAAATTTGTGTGCTGGATATTGGCCTCACAATTCAGGCAAGTGTATCTTTCCTTTTAATGGGTATCCGTGTTTTATTTTTCAAGAATAAAGAAAATGAAAACGTTTTAGATTTTCTATGGTGGTTTGTGGAGTTGATATTCATGAGGAGTTCGTATTCTCGTTTTATAACAGGGGAACAAAGTAGAAGAGTTGCCAGAGCAGATCTTGTGCTGTATAAGATTAAACGGAATTGATTACATGAAATACCACCAATTGGGGTTAAATCAAGAGCCGTTTGAATCTTTAAGTGGATAAACAGTGTAAGGCTTCCTTCTGATATAATAAAGGGTAATTTTTAGAGAAACCTCTGTTTCATCATCAGTCCTTAAATTCACAATCAAAACAACTGAGGCAAAGAAGTGCAGTGTGTGCGAGCGCGTGCGCAAAATCTAATTGGATTAGATCATTGTACGGTACTGCTTCGATAAGCAGCATATTTTTTCGTAATGTCAAACCTTGTGTTAATTAGTACCTGGTCATTGTATGCTCCTCAAGTCCATCCCAGCACAGATGATGAACCCTGCGATTATGCGCAAGCCTAAGCTACGAAACAAATCATTTCAGCATTTATACCTGAAAGATATGATAAATGTTTTTGTGATAGAGATGCACCCTTTTTTTGATACGAAAACACATTTTGAACGGAACATTTTAAAGAAAATCTCTGTTAAATCGTTGATGAAACAGTTTAATTCATCTGCAAACATAAATATTCAGAGTCTTGCTAAATAATCTAGTGGGCTTAGCGCGGACCAATATCTAAGAGAGAGAGCGGATCATGGAATGCATCATGATATTTAATCTACTCAGTGTTTCAATATTTGAAAAAATTAGCATGGTTTTAGAGGTTCTTCAACTAGAAGTAAACCTTTTACCTTACAGGGAGAAAGAGGCTTTCCGCATAAACCTTTGTTTCCAGAATAGGAACTCTGGGGAAAGTCAGTTAATGGTTTCCCTGCAGGAATCTCCCCTGCAAGAAGATTATCTGATAAATCCAGTTCCTTCAGCCTTTTCAGCTTCAGAAACCCAACTGGTATCCTGCCAGTGAAGTGGTTTTTCTGCAGCTTCAGCTTCTCTAAGGAGCTAACATTTGCTAAAGCCTCCGGCAAGTTGAAACCTAACTTGTTACAGCTCAAATCCAATGTTTGCAGTGATTTCAATCTCCCTATAGTTGTGGTTACACGCCCTTCAAGAAAATTATGGGACAAGTTGAGGTACTGAATCCCAGTTTGTGAGCCCACTCCAGCTTGTACAATGCCAGTAGAGAAATAGTTATCGGAGAGATCAATATATGTCAATGAACCATCAGAAAAGGCATTTCCTATCTGAAACACATTATTTATTGGGCCTGTTAGCTTGTTTGAATGGAGATCAAGCACACCCAAATACTGCAAATTTCTAACTGAAACAGGGATCCTTGAAACAAGTGAGTTCCTTGAAAAGTTTAATTTGTAGAGCTGAGTAAGGCGCCCCAGCCATGCCGGCAAGCTTCCAGTGAGATGGTTAGAGGACAAGTCCAGCTCCTGTATAGGACTGGGAGTTGCTTGCAAGAAGTCTGGAATTTCGCCTTGGATTCCACATCTAGCACAGTATATCCTTGAAAGGGATGGCAATTCAGCTAGCCACCGTGGGAAGGAGATGAGGTTAAGATGATTGAATGACAAATCTAGTGTTTGAAGATTTTCAAGGGAAGACAACTCATGAGGTAGTGGTCCTTGAATCTGATTGTGAGATACATTGAACATAATGAGTTGAGAGAGCTGACCTACTGATTCTGGTATTTGGCCAGATAATAGATTGCCAGAGAGATACAATTCTTTCAAAGCTGAAAGATTGCCCAAACTAGAGGGAATCACCCCCTCAAACTTGTTATTTGCTAGGGAAACTCTCTGAAGAGAAACCATATTTCCAAAACTGGCTGGTATCCTTCCAGTTAGATGGTTATCATCAAGTCTAAGAAAGCCAAGTGAAGACAGTTGGCCAAAACTAGATGGAAATGGGATCTCACCCTCTAGATAATTGGTATTCAAGTACAACTCTGAGATGGAATTTAAGTTTGCTAATGAATGTGGAATTTTACCTGTTAAGAGATTTTCCGAAAGATCGAGTTTTTCCAATACCTGCATTTCACCAATCCTTTCTGGTATATGACCAGTCAGAATATTGCTATGAAGATCCATCTGTACAATATTCGTCAAATCCGTGATTGAATCAGGTATCTTACCAGCTAGTTCATTTGAATATAGAAGTAGCTGGTTAAGGTTTTTAAGGTTACCCATGGTTGATGGGAGAGAACCAGACAATCTATTCTCATACAGGTGAAGTTCCTCAAGTTTTGACAGCTTACCGATACTATCAGGCACTGGGCCGATGAGCTTGTTTCCATATAGATAAAGCTTTCTGAGATTTGGGAGGCGCAAACCAATTGATGGTGGGATTCTGCCAGCAAGACCTATCAGACCACCAAGATCAATGACTTCGAGACAGCTCACGAGTGTTATTGAAGGAGAAAGCAACCCTCTCATCTGAGATTGGAAGACGAAATCGTTTGTGGAAATGAATCCTGGAAGACGGATTCCAGTCACCCTGCCTGTTGTTTCGTTGCAGGTGATGCCTTCCCAGCTGCAGCAACCATGACCAACCCACTTTGCCAGCCGGCCAGAAGTATCGACATGGATTCCAGCCTTGAAGCTAGTTAGACCTTTCAGGTCATTGGGGTGGCATACTTGGCGAACATTTTGCTTTCCCTTTCCAACTGTTATGATGGTGAACACAACAATCAGCCATAACAGCCAAGAAGCCATTTTGTCTGGACTGATACCTGAGAACAAGTTATTTTTGGGGAAGTGGAAAAATGAGCTGGGTTTGCAGGAAATGAACTTTCCTTGACGATGGGTACAAGGACTAGAACCTGGGAGAGGCAGGTATAGTGGGTCAAAGATCTCTGTTTTGCCTTTTACTTTTGTCTTCTTTTCCCTTTACAGATTGTAATGCTGAAAAGCAGAGAACTGTCAAATTATGATGTCCATGGTTTCGGTGAAAGGAGTCAAGAAGAATCAGGATTTTACGTATTACAATATTATTCAAGGTTTTGAAATGATTAAACTAATATTATGCAGTCTTAACTCTTTCCTGATCTTCAAAAAATTCCAAAACATGTCTCCTAAGGACACGCTGCTGAGATGAAGCAGTTGCATGCTAAGACTTCTTTTTTAATATTGCAACTCAAAATCAACTCACTGCCTCCCATGTTGCTCCAGCGATCCACAAGTTGACCTGATGACATGGCAATCGTGGATTGACTCAAACTCCTTTTCAAGTTAGATTTTCGTGTCATATCTAACAACTATGCTTCGATGCGGGTTTTTCTAATTTCCATGTTATTAGATTACATTAGATAATAGGCTAGTGATTTGCTATAGGTTGGACCAAATTTTTTTTTAATGTAAAAAAAAATATGCATGTGTTGCTAACACAGGTGCAAGAAAAGGACATAAATTAAGGATTATATGTGTTACTAACTATTAAAAAGATATTTTATTATAAAAAATTAAGAGTACTTAATAATTCATTATAAAGGTAGACTTATATTGTACTCCAGATTGCTTTGCTATAGTATAATAATGATTTTAAAATTATTACATGGAATAAGAAGTGATTTGATAATTTTACATATTTTGTAGGTTTCAGTTAGCATGTGCAACATTGTCTGCTAACCAAACACCATATTTGAAGATGGTGTTGGAGCGTGCTTGACATTTCTTCTATAATTGAGTAGCATGTATAAATAATAAATCACTAATTTAACATTGATGGCCTTTCCCTCCTCCTCCCTCCCTCTCCCCTCGATTCCCGCATAAACCTTTTGATTTCTTATACCAACCCTTCAACCTTTTTTTTTTTTGAATTTAATTTTTTTTATTTATTATTATTTATCTTATTTGAATTAATTTATAAAATTATAATGTTTTTTTTAATTTAATTCTTATTTAATTTTTTCATCAATTAAACTTGGTCTCCATTTTTAATTTAATTCTTATTTATTTTTTTCATCAATTAAACTTGGTCTCCATTATCTTAATTGCTATTTTTGGTTTTTTTTATCATTTCCTTGATTTATCTTATTTTTTTAATTTAATTTCTCATTCTTTTATTTTGTTTTGTTTAGTATTAATAACATAATTGGTTCTTGTTTTATTTATTTCTATTTTTTTAATCATTTCTTGATTTATTTTATTTTTAGTTTTATTCCTAATTGTTTTATTTTATTTAATTTTTGCACTATATTTGATTTTTATTTTTTATTTCTATTTATTTATTTTTTAATTTTAGATGGGAATTTTGCATCAAGATTTATTGGGGTCTGGCTTTTATAGGATGACCTGGTATGCCTCAAAACTTGGATTTTAAAGATTAGCTTTTGGTCCCTTTTAGATTATTTTTAATCTTTTATGGGATTATTTTACTATTATAAATTGGCTATGTGTTTGATATGCTTACTTGAATTATTTTTTTATTTTTTTTAAATTATTTTTTTCAATTAATTCTTCAGTGTTTTCTTTGTTAGTGATTAAACTTTTTTTCTTTTTCTTTTTATCTTTATAAGATCTTCTTGTTTTCATTCAATTTTAGTTTTATTATGAAATAAAATCATAGAGACTTCTTAAAAATATTTACTAGGTGTTTTTTATGATATTGATAAGCATTGTTTTTTTATCGGTCATTGTCATTTTTTTTTATTATTGTCTTTTTATTTTATAATCATATTATTAATTAACCAAACTTATCGAACTTATTTGAATTGATAATCAAAACTAATTTTTTTTTTACTTTTTAAAAAATACTATCATCATTTGAACACTTCTTTTCTTTTATGTTAAGAAAAATTTAACTTGATCTGTGATATAGTACGGGCCATCTAATTTTTAATATTTTATTGGGTTATCTCATTATCATAAGTTAGCTATATGTTTGACATGCTTATTTAAGTTAATTTTTTTATTTTTTTTTAAAATTAATTTTTTTTTCAATTCATTCTTTAGCGTTTTCTTTACTAGTGATTGAGCTTTATTTTTGTTTTTTCATTCTTATCTTTATAAGATCTTCTTGTTTTCTTTCAATTTTAGCTTTATTATCAAATAAGATTGTAGAGACTTCTTAAAAATATTTACTGAGTGTCTTTTCATGATATCAGTAAGCATTTTTTATTTTTTTTATTTATTGGTTATTGTTATTTTTTTCTATTGTTATTGACTTTTTATTTTACAATCATATTATTAAATTAACCAAACTTATCAAATTTATTTGAATCGATAATTTGAGTACCAAATTTTTCTTACTTTTTTTTAAAAACATTATCATTATTTGAAAATTTTTTTTTTACATTAAAAAAATTTAACCTGATTTGTGATATAGCACAAACCATCTATCTAGCTGTTAACTAAAAACTAAGTCATTGAACTAAGAAACAAACACATATTTGTTGGATGAAGTGGGTTGACACGACTAAAAGATTGATGTCTTCTCCCAAGTGTAGGAGTGTCGGAATAATAAATAACCCGGAAAGACCGAGGTCGAACCACAGGGAGATTAATTGTGTAAATTATAGATAACAATAATACAACAACAACAATAGTAACAATAACAATAACAACAACAACAACAACAACAACAACAACAACAACAACAATAATAATAGAAGAAAAATAAGAAGTTGATGAGAACTTTGAGATGGAAGATTAACGTAAGGATTAAACAATGATAACAATAAATATCAAGGTTAGAGGATCTACTAATGGTATGTCAAACAAGTATAGTATAAACTCTTATTATTCAAATGAAAACCACACATAAAGGAGGCTCCAATCAGATTATAAATTGTTAACATGATTACATTAGTTATCTTATTTGAATAATGCTAATACTTGTAAATATTGTCAAATATTTATGTTTATGACTTATGTTAACAACAAATCAAGTTTCTTTTATAGCTCAAGTGTCGGTTATACCATACTGATTGTGCATCAAAAGTGTCATTAAGTCTCTTATTTTACATATGTATTTATTGTTTTTATTTGGTTTTTTTTATAATAATTGATGTGCTTTTTAGTAATGAAGTTTGTTTTAATGTTTCGATAGGTTTTTGGAGCTTAAATGAATTAATTCAGGAAATTCAACGTCGGAATTCAGAACAAAGAATTGAAGAGACATTTAGTTGAAGATTGAAGCAAATCTTGGTTATAATAAGTGCTCCAAATTTGTCCCAAAAATCAATTCTATTCCAATTCTAGAAAAGAATATCATATGATCTATTTTAAGCCCAAACTTGCCTTATGTTGTGTGCAAACTTCAACCATTAAACACTCAAGGTTTCAATGTCAATCTTAGCCCAAATAATAGGTATATTTGTATACTTATTTGATGCTTAAATTCAGCCCCAAATCAACCTTCAAATCAGCCCCAAATCAACCTTCAAATCAGCCCAAACACAATCCATGATCTTACATGTCCACACAACAACAATTGATTTATTTTGGGTAATCCATTGATCCAAGAAGGCAAGAACATGGATGGAAAGCTGGAGGGGACATTTTTACATTATTTTGGGTCAAAAAGAAGAAAGAGACAGCTCATAAATGAGGAAGAAAAACGTGCACCAAAGTGGTTGTAAAGCTGTCCTGATTTGATTTTTTAGAACACATTTTGGTGTTTTGCCCATAACTTTTGACTCAGGTGTCCAAATGAGTTGTTCTTTAATGATCTGGAAAGGTGACAGAATTTCCTATAAATATGTCTCTAATAGACATCTCGATAGAAGGCTTCTAAGAGGGTCAAATTGCTGTCCAAAGTTAGAGTCAGATTTGTGTCTGAATTTTTTCTGAAATTGTGTTGTGTTCTTCTTTATAGATTTCGGTTCTTTAGTTTGTAAAACTTATTATTTCAGTTTAATTCAAGTTATTTCATGTTTATTGAAGTGTTCTTATATATAATCATGGTTGGCTAAACTCTTTCTTGGATCCAAATCAAGGATAATGGTGATTGAGGTGAGTTCTTTAGGATATGAATGAATCTTAATGTTTATCTTCTCATTTTCTTCATGAATGATTTATTATTGCAAAGAAATTTTAGAAATCATTTAGGTAATGTTATAATCTTGAATTTTTATGCACAAACTTTAGTTTTGGTATAGAGATTGCTTGATTCAATGTCTTACTTAATATGAAAGTACTTGTTCATTCTTAAGCAATAATCAATCTTCATCTTTCTAAACTTCATTGTAATATCCTCCGATCTAATATCACCATCGTTGATATTAGGTTGAGTTATCTTATATATCTTGAAGAAATCACCAATACATCACCATTAAAATTGATTTGGACCAAGACTTACCTTTTCTTGTCATTTAAAATCTATTTACACTTTTTCATCTTTGAAAACAAATCCATCAATTATTTTCAACCAAGTTATTGTTAATTTAATTTCTCTTGAGTTTTTTTTTGTTACCTAGCTTAATTTCCAGATCTAGCTCTCTGTGGATATGACCTCGATCTTACCGAGTTAATTGCTACATTGCATACTCATGCACTTGCGAGTTAAAACAAGCCGATCATAAAAAGCGGTCAAGCAATTTTGGCGCCGTTGCCGAGGAGCTAGCAAGCAAAGGTAATAAATTTAGATTTGATTATTGTAAAAAACAAAAAAAAAATCATATATAAAAAATCAATTGGCTGGTTTTACCGCCTCAAAAAAAATTGAAAAAAAAATCAAATGTCGGTTATACCATACAGTATGGGCTATAAAAGTGCCAAACATTTGTTGTACCATGTGTTATACAACATAAATCTAGATTAGTCATTTAACAAGCAAAGTATTAAGGAGTGAACAAGATAACAAATACAAAAAAATTAGTATCAAACATTAAAGTTCATATTGAGTTTACATTATACCTATTCTTACACCATTAATGTAACCTTTTCACCTTGACATAATAAAATTAGTTAAACGTAATGAAAGAAAAAAATAAACAAAAATAAGAACATAAATAAGATAAAAGTTAACTAATAAAGGAAAGGAAATGAAAGACATAAACTTGATATTAATGAAAGCAAAACATAAGCAATACAAAAAATACAAAAAGAGAAAGCAAGAGCATGATCTTGATTTGAAAAATCAAGATGCCTAAATATATGGCAAATGCCTCCTTTTATAGGTCAAAATTGGGAACTATTGATTTGATGACTAATTGATGAGTGGGTGGCTAACTCTTGATTTGGTGACAATCCTTATATTTTCTTGTCTTCCCAAATCGTCATTGATAACGTTAGAACTAGAACCACTTGAAAACATGAAAGTTGTAGGAAATTGTCTTAACTTTCCAGGAAAAAAAATAGAGGTCATTCTTCTAGAACTCCAGATTCGAACTTCTTTGTTGTTGCTATAATTTGGACTTGAAAATGACCTTTTTAAATCTTGGGCTTCATATTAAAGTTATAGACCTATATCTTACCTTTTCATCAATATAAAGTAGACCTAAATCTAAGATCTACGGCTCCAAATATGACTCAATTACCGAATAGTGTTCTGGTTTGGACTGCATCGACATTTCTTTTCTAAGTTTGGTCATCTCTTTGTCCTTTTAGTTTCAGTTCTTAAAGTTATCAATCAATCCTTTCATTTATGTGATAGGCCTGCATTTAAAATGAACATTTACCATAAATTAAAGGTATCTTATATTATTAGATATGTTATCATAAACATGCTTTAGTTAAGAAGTTATT
Organism: Populus euphratica; assembly: GCF_000495115.2. Lineage (NCBI taxonomy): Eukaryota > Viridiplantae > Streptophyta > Magnoliopsida > Malpighiales > Salicaceae > Populus > Populus euphratica. Next base: position 168,340 of record NW_011500316.1, read on the forward strand.
GGTACTTCAAGTGTAAAATGATGATATAAAACCTTGATAAAAATACACTTTTAAGTATTAATCACACCCCAACTAGCTTATTACTAGTCCCTAGTAATCAAAGCGTTAAAATAAAAAAATAATATGCAAATTCCACAAAGCAAGGTATTCATCATTCAACTTCCATTAATTTATCCAGATAAACAAACTCTTATTAAATTTATATATCTGCTCAATACCTCTTAAACAAAATATTAATAAACCTTTCTTTTGTACTCAATATATCAACACATAGTTATGGGGCTTTAATTGGAAGAAAATAAAATTCTTGTTCTAATGTTTAAGGTTAACTTTCTTAGGTTGAGATTTTTTTCTTTTATTTTTTTCTTTTTTTTTAAATATATATACATGTAACTTAAAACACAATGCATCTTTAACCCATGTAACGAGCTTTTAGCTAATGACTCCCAAACTAGTTGGTCTTAGGGCATTAGGTGTTAAGATACTCCTACAAGCTTAGTAACTCGGGTTGCCGATACTGATACGTAGATAGTGCAATATTTGGTTTCCTTAAGCTTTTCTCCTCAACCCATGTAACAAGCGTTGAGCCAATAACTCCCAAGTTAGTTGACTTTAGGGTATTAGGTGTTAAAACACCCATTCAGACTTAATTGCTTAGGTTAGAGAGGCTACGAAATCAAACTTATCTATATTTTTATTATCACCATTTTTTTTGCTCTTTTTTTTTATTCAAATTATATACTATCCCTTTCCTTTAGTTGTTACCTTTAACAAAAAAATATAAATAATGCAATAATCCAACATGCAACCTATAATCATATGTTAAAGTGTGTGTGTGAAAATTAAGGTTTAAGAATACATGTTAAATGAGTATATGAGCAGAATTAAGTGATAATAATGCGAGAGTTTGTAAACCTGAATATTTCAAGAAGTATTATGATAGACCTTGTTAAGAATGATTACTAAGATGCGTCTTAAGAGTCACTTTAACAAAAGAACTCCTTTACTCTACCATCCTAGTAATAACAATTTTGCACATGCTTTATGAAATAGAAAACACAGTTAGTTAATTTATTTTTGTCAACTATTACCCTCTCCTCCCAACCAAAATGAGACATTGTCCTCAATGTCCTAAAGTAGAAAGATAGAGTATAGAAGAGATTACCTGAAATACCGAACACTGACAAACCTGAAACACACTTAAATAAATATAAGAAATAACAAAACATAAATATTATGCTATTTATAAAACCAAAAGATATAAATTTTTACAAACTAAGACTCAAATCACAGTTGTGATTATGACTCATATCTTCCCTTGATTTTACGTCTAGGAACAGCTTAAACGCCCTCTATGGGTCGGGGATAGGCTTCCCATCCAGTTTTCTTAAAAACTGGTAAACATGATCTTTTTTAGTTAGATTCTCAAGACTATATCGAGCATGTTCTTTATGGAATATTGGCCATAAATCATGAATTGCATGATGCACATCTCCACTAGGATCCATCTCAAGAGTCAATAGAAGATTATCTAAAGACCCCTTACTCAAGTCATCCTTAATGAATCGTATTTTATTTTTATGGTTTACAGATATCATTCCTAAAGAATGACATTGTGCATTGCAAGTCCATCTGGCACATCGATGACAGACTTTCAGTTGTTTGGCATGACGTTTCTTTGTAAAAGTGCTTTTACTTGTTCTAGGCATGTGTGAAATGAAAGAATTGGAAGACTCACCTAATAATCGGAGCTTTGCTTCAATTAACCAGTGAATCTCTTCAGGAATTCTATGGTTTATTAACAACCTCAATCTTACACACCTAGCTCGGTAAATTTTTATAATCGCATTTTGAGGCAAAGCAGGAAAATACTTTTTCAAATTTTCAAGAATGGTGTCTATTTTTTAAGATGAGAAGTGGAAAAGAGATGAAAAGAGAAGAGAAGGAATAAGGAATTGAACAAATATATACACAGATATCAGTTATCATGAAAAACTGAAAGAACCGATTTAAGAGTCACGGAGTACCATTATCTGCTATTTAATCAAGGTGAAAGAGACTAGCAAACCAAGAGTTAAAAAAAATAATATACAAAAACAATGTGAGAAAAACAAAATAATCAACCTTTATCTATAGGATCATTCAAACTAGTTGATTCATTTTCACTAGGAAAATTATCAAAGTAAGCTTTCAAACGATATCCATTTACTTTAAAAACATTGTCATTATTTGGATTCTCAATATCAAAGGCCCCATAAGGATACACACGTTTCTCAATAAATGGACTGCTCCATCGTGATCTTAGCTCCCTAGAAAATAAATAGAGTTGAGAATTATAAAGCAAAACTTTTTTTCCAGTATCAATTTTTGACAATTTTCATAAGTTTTGCAAAATGCATGCGTGTCCTTGAACATGGTAGGCCGATAAAATCTATTTTGAAAGATTTTTGCAGTTGTCTTTTCTGATGAAAAATAACTCCCATATACTTCAGAATGACAAAATTTAATGACATTACTTACCTCATTGTCAGGAATGAATCCTTGAAATATTTGATCAGGACAATATTTGAATAAGTTAGGGTCGTCCTAATAAAAGTTCTGCACTTCGTTCAAAAACTTTCCTTTGTCTTGGGTACTCCAATGAGCTGACAAATCTCCTGAAGCAAGAAAATTGATATTTTTATCATACCAAGGTATTGGACTAAGAGAAAGTAAGGATTCGTTAGGAAAGTAATCATCAATTGGTGTGATGTCAGATGTCGAATCTGTTGTCACTCTTAACAAAAGATCTGTATCAACATTTTCAATGCCTTTTTCATCCGTGATTTCTTCCTAAGAATAAATCATTTGCAAATCTTCAAATTCATCCAACTTATTTTTACTTAAAGTAGATTCAAATTGATCATAAACTACTTCCTCAATATGATTTACTTCTTGTAATTCATTATCATCTCCAGGTTGCTTGCAAATGTTGAAAATATTCATCTCCAATGTCATATTTTCACATGATAGCTTCATCAGTCCATTTCTATAATTAATCAATGCATTAGAAGTTGCAAGAAACAGACGTCCTAAAATAATAGAAAATGAATTACATACTTCAATAGGTTGTGTGTCCAAGATAATAAAATCCACAGGATAAATGAATTTATCGACTTGTACTAACACATCTTCAACTATTCTTCTAGGCACTTTTACAGATATATTGGCAAGTAAAAGAGTTATAAAAGTTGGTTTTAACTCACCTAGATTGAGACTTTAAAAAACTGATTAAGGAAGTAAATTCACATTAGCTCTAAGATCAAGTAAGGCTCTTTTAATTTTATGTTCTCTAATAAAGAAAAAAATTATAGGACAACCAGAGTCTTTATATTTCAAAGCATTATTGTTCTGAAGAATGACACTTACTTGTTCGGCTAAAAAATCTTTCTTTTTCATATTCAGTTTTCTCTTCATAGTGCACACATCTTTCAAAAATTTAGCATAAAAAATAACCTGTTTAATTGCATTCAGCAAAGGTATATTGATTCCTACCTGTTTGAAAGTTTCAAAGATTTCAGAGTTGTGATTGACTTTTCTTTATTTGGTTATGGTATGAGGAAATGGAAGTGTTGGTGGGGAATTAGTCTTTTCTTTGTAATTTTCAGATTCAACCCCTTCCTTACCCTTAGAGATTGACTCATCATCTTTCTTATAAGGTTCAAAAGTGGGCTTTTCGACCACCTTACCACTATGAAGAGTGATGACTGATTTAACTTGATCCATGTGTTGACTTCTAGAACTACTTGCATTTGCATTGTATTGCCCCTTGAGATTTTGCTGTGGTTGAGATGGAAACTTACCTTTGTCTTGAAAACTGAGAGCAAATGTGAATTTTGCAAGAGTATATTTAAAATCTGTCATGCTTTGAGCAAGTTGAGTGTTGATTGCCTCTTGCTTTTCAATGAATGCATACAAAGTTTCCTCAAAATTTCTTCTAAGAGGTGGAGCATAAGAAGGTGCATATCCATGAGAATTTTGGAAATTATGGTGTGCTTGAAACTATGGTGGTGAAGTTTGTGCATTGTCACTCTTTCAATTGAAATCTTGGTGATTTCTCCAACAAGGGTTGTATGTTTGCGAGTATGGGTTATGATTAGGCCTTTGAAAACTGTTTAAAACATGGACTTGTTCATGGAGACATTCTTGAAAAGAAGGCAAAGTTGGACAATTATTGGTTAAGTGTTCATTTGTTTCACATATTTGACATGCAATGTATTGAATTGATTTTAATTGACCACTCTTTTTTAATTCTAATGCCTCAACTTTTCTAGCTAAAGATGCAAACTTGGCTTGGAGGTCATGATCTTCCCAAATGTTATACATACCTCTACTAGATGTATGAGGTTGAGTTTTACTCGGTACCTCATACGTGCCTGTAGTGTCCTAATTTTGAGCATTTTCAGCGAGCAAGTCTAGGTACTCCATTGCTTCATTATGGTCTTTACCTTCAAAGGTTTCGTTGTACATTAATTCAACCATTTGCCTATCTTTAGGTGTTAAGTGATTAGTACTTAAAAGTGCATTTTTATCATGGTTTTATATCATCATTTTGCACTTCAAATATCAATAACTCCTTAACTAAAATATGTTTTATAATAATGTATCTAATAATATAAGATACCTATAATTTGTGGTAAATGTCTATTTTTAATGCAGGCCTATCACATAAATGAAAGGATTGATTGATGACTTGAAGAACTTAAATTGCAAGGATAAAGAGATGGCCAAACTTAGAAAAGAGATGTCGGTGCAATCCAAACCGGAACACTGTTCAGTAATTGGGTCATATCTAGAGCTATATATCTCAGATTTAGGTCCAATTTATATGGATGGAAAGGTAAGACATAGGCCTACAACTTTCATATGGAGCCCAAGATCTAAAAAGGCCATTATTAAGTCCAAATTGTAGCAACAACAAAGAAGCCCGAATCTGTCTTCCAGCCCGAGCACTGTTCGGTATTTTGGCCATATCTGGAGTTCTAGAAGTCCAAATGAGCTGAATGTTTTACACAAGAAAGCTGAGACAATTGCCTACAACTTTTATGTTTGCAACTGGCTCCAATTTTGACGTTATCAATGACGTTTTGGGCAGACAAGAGAAGATAAGGATTGTCACCAAGTCAAAAGTTGGCCACCCACTTATCAATTAGTCATCAAATCAATAGTTCCCAATTTTGGCCTATAAAAGGAGGCATTTGCCATGCATTTAGGCATCTTGGTGTCTAGATCAAGATCATGCTCTTCCTTTCTCTTTTTGTATTTTTTGTAATGCTTATGCTTTGCTTTCATTATTATTAAGTTTATGCCTTTCATTTCCTTTCCTTTACTTAGTTAACTTTTATGTTCTTATTTTGTTTATCTATTTTGCTTTCTTTCATTATGTCTAGCTAAGTTAGTTATGTCAAGGTGAAAAGGTTACACTAATGGTGTAAGAATAAGTATAATGTAAACTTAATATGGACTTTAATGTTTGATACTAACATGTTTTATATTTGTTATCTTGTTCACTCTTTAATACTTTGCTTGTTAAATGACTAATCTTGATTTATGTTGTATAACACTTGGTACAACAAATGCTTGGCACTTTCATAGCCCATAATGTATGGTATAACCGACACCTGAGCTATGAAAGGAACTTGATTTGTTGTTAATATAAGTTATAATCATGAATGCTTGACGAGATTTACAAGTATTAGCATTAATTGAATAAGATGACTAATGTAATCATGTTAATAATATATAATCTGATTGGAACCTCCTTTGTATGTGGTTTCCAATTCAATAATAAGAGTTTATACTATACTTGTTTGATATACCATTAGTGGAACCTCTAACCTTGACATTTGTTATTATTATTGTTTAATCCTTACATTAATTTTCCATCTCCAAGTTCTCCATCTCCAAGTTCTCATCATCTTCTTCTTCTTCTCTTTCTTTATTATTATTATTATTATTACTACTACTACTACTACTACTACTACTTACTACTACTACTACTACTACTACTACTACTACTACTACTACTAGTATTATTATTATTATTATTATTATTAGTACTACTACTATTACTATTATTATTATTATTATTATTAGTACTAATACTACTACTACTACTAGTATTATTATTATTATTATTATTATAGTTATTGTTGTTATTGCTATTATTGTTGTTTATAATTTGTACAATTAACCTCCTTGTGGTTCGACCCCGGTCTTGCCGGGTTATTTATTACTTCGACACTCCTGCACTTGGGAGAAGACATCAACCTTTTCGTCGTGTCAAGTTTTTGGCGCCGTTGCCCGGGAGGTATGTTCTTGTATAAATTATAGTATTTATTTTATTTTCTCTTTTCACTTTTCTTGTATATAACTTTGTTTCTTTTTATTTTGTTTTCTTCCTCCTTCTTTTGCTTTCTTCTTGTTTTTTATTTTATTTTATTCCTACACGTTCATGAGAGTGTGGTCACGTACATCAAGTGGTAGACTTTGTAGGATATCCTTATCATTTTCAGAAAATATGGCCGAAGAAGATAATCAATCACTTCAAAATGAGAATAATGAGAATAACCGTGCTAGAACACTTAGAGACCACATGAATCCCACAAGAACAAGTGCACCATCATGCATAGTTTTTCCTCCCGATGCATCTCATTTTAATTTTAAGCCAGGCATTATTCAACTTTTACCTTCATTTCATGGCTTGGAATTGGAAAATCCATACTTGCATTTAAGGGAATTTGAGGAGGTCTGCAACACATATAATAATTTAAATTGTAGCATGAACACCATCAGATTAAAGCTTTTTCCTTTTTCATTAAAAGATAAAGCTAAAACATGGCTACAAAATTTAAGATCAGGATCCATTCGTGCTTGGGATGAAATGCAACAATAGTTTTTGAAGAAGTTTTTCCCATCTCATAGAACAAACTCTTTCAAGAGACAAATCACCACTTTCACTCAAAAACCAGGAGAAACATTTTACAAATGTTGGGATAGGTATCCAGACTTGCTTAGTACTTGCCCTCATCATGGTTTTGAAACATGGAGATTGGTTTCACATTTCTATGAAGGGTTAACACCTAAAGATAGGCAAATGGTTGAATTGATGTGCAATGAAACTTTTGAAGATAAAGACCCTGATGAAGCAATGGAGTACTTAGACTTGTTAGCTGAAAATGCTCAAAATTGAGACACTGCGGGTACTTATGAGGCACCGAGTAAAACTCAACCTCATACATCTAGTGGAGGTATGTACAACCTTAGGGAAGATCATGACCTTCAAGCCAAGTTTGCATCTTTAGCTAGAAAAGTCGAGGCACTAGAATTAAAAAAGAGTTGTCAATTAAAATCTGTTGAAAACATTGTGTGTCAAATCTGTGAAACAAATGAACACTCAACCAACGATTGTCCAACCTTGCCTTCTTTTAAAGAATGTCTCCGTGAACAAGCCCATGCTTTAAACAGTTTTCAAAGGGCCAAACACAACCCATACTCACAAACATACAACCCTGGTTGGAGGAATCACCCAAATTTCAGTTGGAAGAGTGAGAACAACAATGCACAAACTTCACAACCACCGTTTCAAGCACACCATAATTTCCAAAATTCTCATGGATATACACCTCCTTATGCTCCACCTTCTAGAAGAAATCTTGAGGAAACATTGCATGCATTCATTGAAAAGCAAGAGACAATCAATACTCAACTTGCTCAAAACATGACAAATTTTAAAGATACTCTTGCAAAATTAACATCTGCTCTCAGTTTCCAAGAGACAGGTAAGTTTCCATCTCAACCGCAACAAAATCCCAAGGGGCAATACAATGCAAATGCAAGTAGTTCCGGAAGCCAACACATGGATCAAGTCAAATCAGTCACTACTCTGCGCAGTGGTAAGGTTATTGAAAAACCCTCTCTTGAACCTTATGAGAAAGATGATGAGTCAATCTCTGAGGGTAAGGAAGGGGATGAATCTGAAAATTGCAAAGAAACGACTGATTCACCGCCAACACTTCCATTTCCTCAAGCCATGACCAAACAAAGGAAAGTCAATCACAATTCTGAAATTTTTGAAATTTTCAAACAGGTAAGGATCAATATACCTTTGCTGGATGCTATTAAACAGGTTCCTTCCTATGCTAAATTTTTGAAAGATCTATGCACTGTGAAGAGGAAACTAAATGTGAAAAAGAAAGCCTTTCTAGCCGAACAAGTAAGTGCCATTCTTCAGAACAATAATGCTTTGAAATATAAAGACCCTGGTTGTCCTACAATTTCTTGCTTTATTGGAGAACATAAAATTGAAAGAGCCTTACTTGATCTTGGTGCTAGTGTGAATTTACTTCCATATTCAGTCTTTTAGAGTCTCAATCCAGGTGAGTTAAAACCAACTTCTATATCTCTTTTACTTGCCGATAGATCTGTAAAAGTGCCTAGAGGAATAATTGAAGATGTGTTAGTACAAGTCGATAAATTCATTTATCCTGTGGATTTTATTGTCTTGGACACAGAACCTGTTGAAGCATGTAATTCATTTCCTGTTATTTTAGGACGTCCATTTCTTGCAACTTCTAACGCATTGATTAATTGTAGGAATGGACTGATGAAGCTATCATTTGGAAACATGACATTGGAGATGAATATTTTCAACATTTGCAAGCAACCTGGAGATGATAATGATTTACAAGAAGTAGATCATATTGACGAAATAGTTTATGATCAACTTGAATCTACTTTAAGTAAAAATGAGTTAGATGAATATGAAGATTTGCAAATGATTTATTCTAAGGAAGAAATCACGGATGAAACAAGCACCGAAAATGTTGATGCGAATCTTTTGTCAACAACGACAACAGATTCGACATCTGACATCACACCAATCGATGATTACTTTCCTAACGAATCCTTACTTTCTCTTAGTCCAATGCCTTGGTATGATAAAAATATCAATTTTCTTGATTTAGGAGATTTGCCAACTGATTGGAGTAATGAAGACAAAGAAAAGTTTTTGAATGAAGTGAAGAATTTTTATTATGATGACCCTAACTTATTCAAATATTGTCCCGGTCAAATATTTCAAAGATTCATTTCCGACAATGAGGTAAGTAGTGTCATTAAACTTTGTCATTCTGAAGCATGTGGAAGTTATTTCTCGTCAAAAAAGACTGTTGCAAAAATCTTTCAAAATGGATTTTATTGGCCCACCATGTTCAAGGACACACATGCATTCTGCAAAACTTGTGAAAATTGTCAAAAAATTGACACTGGTCAAAAAGTTTTGTTTTATAATTCTCAACTCTATGCATTCCCTAAAGAGCTAAGATTAAGATGGACCAATCCTTATGGGGCCTGTGATATTGAGAATTCAATGAATGACAATGATTTTAAGGAAAATGGACATCGTTTGAAAGCTTACTTTGATAATTTTCCTAGTGAAAATGAATCAGCTGGTTTGAATGATCTTGTAGATAAAGGTTGATTATTTTGTTTTTCTCACATTTTCTTTTTTGTGTTTCTTTTTTAGTGATTTTTGCTAGTTTCTCTCACCCCGGTCAAATGGCGGACAACGGTACTCCGTGACTTAAGTCGGTTCTTTCAGTTTCCCACAATTACTGATATCTGTGTATATATGTGTGCAATTCTTTGAAGCTATCTTCCAATTCTCATTTGAAAATGGACACTAATCTTGAAAAATTGAAAAAGAATTTTCCCGCTCTGCCTCAGAATGCGATTACAAAAATTTACCGTGCTAGATGTGCAAGATTGAGATTATTAATGAATCATGGAATTCCTGAAGATATTCATTGGTTGATTGAAGCAAAGGTCCGATTATCAGGTGAGTCCTCTAACTTCTTCATTTCACACATGCCTGGAACAGGTAAAAGCACTTTTGCAAAGAAGCGTCGTGCAAAACGACTCAAAGTTTGTCATCGATGTGCTAGATGGACTTGTAATACACAATGTCGTTCTTTAGGAATGGTATCTATAAACCGTGAAGATAAAATACAATTCATTAAGGATGGCCTGAGTAAGGAGTCTTTAGATAATCTTCTATTGACTCTTGAGACGCATCCTAGTGGAGATGTGCATCGTGCAATTCATGATTTATGGCCACTATTTCATAAAGAACATGATTGACTTAGTCTTGGGAATCTGACTAAAAAAGACCCTGTTTGCCAGTTTTTAAGAAAACTGGATGGGAAGCCTATCCCCGACCCATAGAGGGAGTTTAAGCCGTTCTTGGACGTAAAACCAAGGGAAGATGTGAGCCACAATCACAACTACCTGTACATACACATGTTTTTTTTCAAAAGTAAATAAATAAATAAATAAAAAGAGAGAGAGTGTGTGTGAGACTCCAGCTGGCCTACATATAGGTGGTATGATTGCCTTTCTAATTTCTCATCTATAAAACCCTTTCTTCCTTCCTTTCATTTCTACTCAACCCATACATTCAACAAATACAGAAGTATGTAGAAATGGCAAGTTCCTCAGGTCATCAAATAAGAAATATTTGTGTTTTCAGTGGATCTAGTCCTGGGAAAGAAAAGGAGTTTTTAGAATCAGCAAATCATCTTGGTCAGGTGCTAGCTGAGAGAAAGATTCATTTAGTGTAAGGGGGAGGCAGTCTTGGGTTAATGGGAGGTGTGTCAATAGCTGCATTTTTAGGAGGTAGTCAAGTTTTGGGGGTCGTCCCTGAAGCTTTGGCACAAGGGGACATCATTGGAAAAACAATTGGAGAGGAACTTTAGGTCTCCACAATGTCGGCTCGAATGAATGCAATGTTTAACCATGCTGATGCTTTCATTGCTTTACCAGGTGGTCTAGGCACATTGGAAGAGATCTTCCATATTTCCTCTTGGGCTCAATTGCACATTCACCATAAACCCATTGGCTTGTTAAATGTTAATGGTTATTATGATAAGTTGTTGTCCTTTCTTGATCATGCTGTGGAACAGGAATTTCTAACATCTTCTGCACGACAAATCATAATCTCTGCTACTACTGCTGAACAATTGATTGACCAACTACAATCTTTCATTCCTGTGATTGATCCTTCCATGAGTCGCATAAATTGGTCATCTACGGGAAGCCGTAAAAAGCTTAGATTGGATTTGAGCCTTCATTTGTGAATTTTTGTGTATTTTGATTTTATTATTATGTTTTGTTATTTCTTATTTTTGTTTCAGTGTGTTTCAGGTTTTGTCAGTGTTCGTTATTTCAGGTGATATCTTTTATACTCTATCTTTCTACCTTAGAACATTGAGGACAATGTCTCGTTTTGGTTGGGGGGAGAGGGTAGTAGTTGATAAAAAAAAAAAATTGTTTTTCATTTCATAAAGCATATGCATAATTGTTGTTACTAGGATGACAGAGTAAAGGAGTTCTTTTGTTAAAGTGACTCTTGAGACGCATCTTAGTAACCATTCTTAACAAGGTCTATTATAATACTTCCTGAAATATTCAGGTTTACAAACTCTCGTATTGTTACCACTTAATTCTGCTCATATACTTATTTAACATGTATTCTTAAACCTTAATTTACACACACACACTTTAACATATGATTGTGGGTTGCATATTGGATTATTACATTATTTATGTTCTTTTGTTAAACTGTTACCACTTAATTCTGCTCATATACATATTTAACATGTATTTTTAAACCTTAATTTACACACACACACTTTAACATTTGATTGTGGGTTGCATATTGGATTATTACATTATTTATGTTCTTTTGTTAAAGGTAACAACTAAAGGAAAGGGATTGTATATAATTAAAAAGAAAAAAAGAAAAACATGAAAAAAAAAAGAAAAAGAAAAAAAAAATGATGATAATAAAAATGTAGATAAGTTTGGTTTCGTAGCCTCCCTAACCTAAGCAATTAAGCCCGTAGGGGTGTCTTAACACCTAATACCCTAAAGTCAACTGACTTGGGAGCTATTGGCCCAACGCTTGTTACATGGGTTGAGGAGAAAAGCTTAAGGGAATCAAACATTGCACTATCTACATATCAGTATCTGCGACCCGAGTTACTAAGCTCGTAGGGGTGTCTTAACACCTAATGCCCTAAGACCAACTGGTCTGGGAGTCATTAGCTGAAAGCTCATTACATGGGTTAAAGATGCTTGATGTTTTTAAAGTATATAAAGTTAAAAAAAAGAAAAAAAAAAGACAAAAATAGTAATCCCAACCCAAGGAAGTTAACCTTAAACATTAGAACAAAAATTTTGTTTTCTTTCAAGAAAAGCCCCATAATTATGTGTTGATACATTGAGCACAAAAGAAAGGTTTATTAATATCTTGTTAAGTGGTATTGAGCAGATATATAAATTTAATGAGAGTTTGTTTATCTGGATAGACTAATGGAAGTTAAATGATGAATACCTTGCTTTGTGGAATATACAAATTGTTTTTCTATTTTACGCTTTGATTACTAGGGACTAGTAATAAGCTGGTTGGGGGGTGTGATTAGTACTTAAAAGTGCATTTTTATCATGGTTTTATATCATCATTTTGCACTTGAAGTATCAATAACTCCTTAACTAAAATATGTTTTATAATAATATATCTAATAAGATAAGATACCTATAATTTGTGGTAAATGTCTATTTTTAATGCAGGCCTATCACATAAATGAAAGGATTGATTGATGACTTTAAGAAGTTAAATTGCAAGGGCAAAGAGATGGTCAAACTTAGAAAAGAGATGTCGGTGCAATCCAAACCGGAACACTGTTCGGTAATTGGGTCATATCTGGAGCTACAGATCTCAGATTTAGGTCCAATTTATATGGATGGAAAGGTAAGCCATAGGCCTACAACTTTGATATGGAGCCCAAGATCTAAAAAGGCCATTATCAAGTCCAAATTGTAGCAACAACAAAGAAGCCCGAATCTGTCTTCCAGCCCGAGCACTGTTCGGTATTTTGGCCATATCTGGAGTTCTAGAAGTCCAAATGAGCTGAAGTTTTTACACAAGAAAGCTGAGACAATTGCCTACAACTTTCATGTTTGCAACTGGCTCCAATTTTGACGTTATCAATGACGTTTTGGGCAGACAAGAGAAGATAAGGACAGACTTTGCGAAAAGGATCTTTAAGCGTGGAAGAGTATGTGAAAGAGTTTGAGTTGCTATAGATTCGATGTGAATTGATGGAACCCCAAGAACAAACAATAGCTAGATTTCTTGGAGGGTTAAGGAAGGATATAGCTAATGTGGTTGAATTGCAACCGTACATCTTCCTTGAGGATGTTATAAAGCTTGCAAGTCGTGTAGAGAGGCAGCAGAAACGAGGAGGTGTCCGAACTAGTGTAACTACGTCAAGTACGACAAGGGACAGATCTACGCCTACTCGAACATGGAGCACACCTAAACGAGATGAGAAGGTGGAGGTCAGCAAGGGGAATACCAGTTCTGATTCTTTAAAGGGAAAGGAGAAGGTGACAGAACCTCCACATCCAAGGAGGTCACGAGACATCAAGTGCTTCAAGTGCTTAGGACATGGGCACATTGCTTCAGAATGTCCAAATAAAAGGGTAATGATAGTGCATGGGGATCATGGAGAGCTGATCAGTGGAGATGAGGCTGAAACTGAAGATGAAGATGAGGCACAAATGGAACAGGAAGAGGATTTCGAACCAGTGAAGGGAGATTTGTTGGTTGTGCAACGGGTTCTAAATGCACAAGTTGATGTTAGTGCTGAGCAACGTGAGAACATCTTTCATACTCGATGTCAGATTCGAGATAAGGTGTGTGGGATGATCATTGATAATGGAAGTTGCACTAATGTTGCGTCAACTACCTTGGTGGAGAAATTGGTCTTAACTACCATTCCACATCCCAGACCGTATAGTTTGCGATGGCTGAATGAGAATGGGGAGATTCGGGTGACAAAGCAAGTTCTTGTGCCCTTTTCCATTAAAACCTATCATGACGAGGTTTTGTGTGACGTTGCGCCGATGTCAGCTAGCCATTTGTTACTGGGTCGTCCATGGCAGTTTGATAAGGATGTGACCTACAATGGACGAAAGAACACTTATTCTTTCATGCTGAATGGAAAGAAGGTGAACTTGTTACCATTGAGTTCTCAACAGGTTAGAGAGGATCAGTTACGAAGCCAACAAAAGGAGGTGCAATCACGTAAGGGGCTGTTGTTAGCCAAAAAAGGCGATATCAAACAGGCATTAGCTTCGACGGGGGTTGTTTTCATGATCTGGGCAAAGCAATTGCTACAAGTAGAAGGACTGGACTTACCAACACAGATTAAGGAATTGCTAGAAGAATTTAAAGATGTGTTTCCAGATGAATTACCTAAAGGGTTACCGCCTATTCGTGGAATTGAGCATCAAATTGATTTGGTGCCGGGAGCTTCACTTCCTAATAGACCAGCATACAGATGTAATCCAGCGGAAGCAAAAGAGATTCAAAGGCAGGTTGGTGAGCTTGTAGAGAAGGGCTATGTTCGAGAATCACTTAGTCCATGTTCCGTACCTACTTTGCTTGTACCAAAGAAAGATGGTACCATGAGGATGTGTATGGACAGCCGTGCTATCAACAAAATAACAGTTAAGTATCGATTTCCTATACCCAGACTTGATGATTTGCTTGATGAGTTGCATGGTGCTGCATTGTTTTCTAAAGTCGATTTGATGAGTGGTTATCACCAAATTAGAATGAAAGAGGGAGATGAATGGAAAACAGCATTTAAAACTAAACAGGGGTTACATGAATGGATAGTAATGCCGTTTGGGTTATCTAATGCGCCTAGTACATTTATGAGGCTTATGAATCATGTTTTGAGGAAGTATATTGGGCTGTTTGTTGTAGTATATTTTGACGATATCCTAGTGTATAGCAAGACCTTTGATGATCATGTGAAGCATCTTAGAGTTGTGTTTGAAACTTTGCGAGATTCTAAGTTGTATGGGAAACTCACAAAGTGTTACTTCTGTAAAGAAAGTGTTGTGTTTCTTGGATATATTATCTCTAGCAAGGGAGTTAAGGTTGATGAGGAGAAAATTGAGGCAATTTGGGACTGGCCAAAACCTGCTAGTATCGCTGATGTGAGGAGTTTTCATGGTTTAGCTTCTTTCTACAGGCGATTTGTGAAAGATTTCAGCTCTATTTTGCTCCTATGACAGAATGCTTGAAAAAAGGAAACGAGTTTAGATGGAGTGCAGATGCTCAGAAAGCTTTTGAGCTAATTAAAGAAAAGTTGTATACTGCTCCAGTTTTAGCACTTCCAGACTTTGCTAAAACATTTGAAATAGAGTGTGATGCTTCCAGAGTTGGAATTGGGGCTGTTTTGATGCAAGAAAAGAGGCCGATTGCATTCTTCAGTGAAAAGTTAAATGGAGCAAGTTTGAACTACTCTATTTATGACAAGGAGTTCTATGCTTTGATTCAAGCTCTGGAGGTATGGCAGCACTACTTGTTGCCAAAAGAATTCGTTATTCATACTGATCATGAATCCTTGAAGTATCTTAAGGGGCAAAGCAAGCTGAATCGAAGACATGCTAAATGGGTGGAGTTTATGGAGTCATTTCCTTATGTCATAAAGTACAAGAAAGGGCAAGTTAATGTGGTTGCTGATGCTCTTTCTAGGAGGTATGCACTGATCTCTATGTTGAATGCGAGGCTGATGGGTTTTGAACAAGTGAAGGATCAATACGCTAATGATTCCTACTTTGCTAATGTGGTTACCGAATGTGCAAAGGGAGCTTGTGATGGGTTCTTTATGCATGAAGATTACTTGTTCAAAATGGGCAGAATGTGTATTCCTTCAGGTTCATTACGGGAGTTGCTTGTGCGAGAGGCTCATGGTGGTGGTCTTAGTGGTCATTTTGGGGAGAAGAAGACTTATGAGTTGCTGAAAGAACATTTCTTTTGGCTTAGCATGTTACGGGATGTGCACAAGGTGATTGAGAGATGTGCTATTTGCAAGAAAGCTAAGGGTAAAGAGAATGCATATGGGCTGTATATGTCGTTGCCTATTCCAGAGCAACCGTGGATGGATGTTAGCATGGACTTTGTACTGGGGTTACCGAGAACACAGCGTGGAAAGGATTCAATAATGGTTGTGGTTGATCGATTCTCCAAAATGTCCCATTTCATTCCTTGCAACAAAACTGACGATGCTGTACATGTAGCTGATTTGTTCTTTCAAGAGATTGTTCGTTTGCATGGAGTTCCTAAAAGCATTGTCTCTGATCGTGATACAAAGTTCTTAAGCTACTTTTGGAAGACTCTTTGGAGGAAGCTAGGAACGAAGTTACTTTTCAGTACGGCATGTCATCCACAAACTGATGGACAAACTGAGGTAGTAAACCGAACTTTATCTTCTTTGCTCGCTGTTATACATAAGAATTTGAAGAGTTGGGATACTTGTTTGCCTATTGTGGATTTTGCATATAATCGTAGTGTGCATGGGGCTACAAAATTTTCACCATTTGAGGTCGTGTATGGCTTTAATCCTTGTGTTCCTATTGATCTTGTTCATATTCCAATTGATGAGAGGACATCTATGGATGGAATTAGAAAGGCAGAATTGATGAAGAAACTACATGAGCAGGTTCGATTACATATTGAGGAGAAAACAACAAAGTATGCTAAACAAGCTAACAAGGGGCGGAAAATGGTTAGGTTTGAACCCGGTGATCTTGTTTGGATTCATCTTAGTAAGGGCAGATTTCCAAGCAAACGCAAGTCCAAGTTGATGCCAAGAGCTGATGGTTCATTTCGGATTATAGAGAAGGTGAATGATAATGCGTATAAGGTAGATCTTCCTGGTGATTACAATGTATCAGCTACTTTTAATGTGAAAGACTTGACTCCATACTTGGATGATGACGACGATTATGATTTGAGGACAAATCATTATCAACCCGGGGCTGATGATGTGCATCATGGGAATGATAATCCATCTCGTAAAGGTAAATCAAATATGCAAGAGGATTCAAATGGTCCAATGACAAGAGCGAGAGCGAAACAACTACAAAGGACCTTGACGAGTCAGATTGGAATGATTGAAGCTGCGTCAGAGTTAAAATTTGGCAATCAGTTTCAAATTGGTTCAAGGGTGCTTATTTGCCTACAATTGGAGCTTAAAGATGGGAAGAGCCCTTAATGGTTCTTTTGATGCTGGACTACTTGAATTTGGGTTGATAATGCAAATAAGTTAAGAAATTAATGCTGTTTACGTCAGAACAGTAGATAAATTTGAACCCGAATTTGAAGTCATCCATTGCATGTGAAAACAAGACTAATCTAGGTGGATTTCAAGTTCAGAACGTGATCTTTCCAGATTGTCCAACCATGATTGCATTGGACTTTTGTGCAAGAAGTTATAGCCATTTTAAATTCGGTCTGTTTATGTTTCAATTGAAGTCAGAAAATGTGTGCTAGTGTAATTTGTCTGGTTACTTTGTCAAAGTCCAAGTTTTGGGCTTGATATCTGTCATGTTGAATTTTCCTAAGTGTGGAGGGATGTTCCATTATAAATATGGCATCAGAATATGTAATAAACAACTTTTGGCCAATATTTGAACTTAATTCCGAGAATTAAGAGTTATTCTTCCAAATTGATTTGTGAAGAACCCTACCTGACTTATCACTCTTCAATCACAAAGAGTGTGGCGTCAAAATCCTAGATTGATCTTTGTGGCGTCCAGATCGACTTATCAAAGTATCACTCTAGTTTATCCTCCATTTTATTTACCTTAAAAATACTATAATCTAGCCTAAACACCAAAAGAAAGACAATACAACCAGACCCATCCTTCATCCATTTTCATCAGATTCATTGTTGCCGATTTTTAAATCATTCACGGCACAACAGGTGATGAGAATTGTGTGGAAAAACTAAAGAAACAACCCAAATTTTATGCTAGAGAGGGTGAGGTCAGATCTGCATTTTTCACTAACAAGCCAATGAGGCTTACTTTAATACTAATGATCTTGTTCATATTGTGCCTAGTGTTGCTATTGCTTTATTATAGAGTTTGATGATGTGTTCTCCAATGATACTCCTAGTAGATTACTACCATTGAGGGGGATAGAGCATCAGATTGATTTCGTACCTGGAGGTTCAATTCCTAACTGACTAGCCTATAGAAGCAATCCCGAGGAGACGAAAGAGCTTCAAAGGCAAGTTGATGAGCTGATGGAAAAGGGCTACATTTGTGAGAGTATGAGCTCATGTGCTATACCCGTGCTACTTATGCCTAAAAAGGATGGAACATGGAGGATTTTGGATTTTGATGTAAATTCCACCCATTTAGCATGTCTCCTACATAGCTTACCTTACCCTTTTAAGTGCTTCAATGATTCATGATCAGAATAACAAACTTCTTGGGCTACAGGTAATGCTGCCACATCTCTAAAGTGCTTACCTAGACATAGAGCCCATATGTAGAGTAATTCAAGGCTACCCCTTTAAGTTTTTTGCTAAAATATGCAACGGGCCTCCTATCTTACATAAACACAACTCCTCTAACAATACCTGATGCATCATATTCAATTTCAAAAGTAATACGATCTAGGTAAGGTGAATTTTGAATTTTGACGTAAAATGTGTAACTATCCAGATTTACGGCAGGCTTCACCCCCTCCCAATGCAGAACTTCAATTCCATATGCAAGCCACGACAAAGATGATGGAAAGAATGAATTTTGTGATGAGGAACGTGTGTGACAGACTTAAGAATGGATTCATACATAATGTAAAATAGCAGCTTATTTTAGGAATCTTCTAATTCTCTAAAGATCTTTAATGGGTTGCAACATAGTTTTCATGTGTGGTAAGGATTCATAAATATTTTAAAATCTTTTTCTTATCAAGATTCCTTATTTATCCTATTTACAAAAAAGGAAAGAAGACTTCAGAATAAATTCTACCTTTAAATTAGTTTCCATGTGATCACAAGGTTCTCATCACAAGCAATAAAAACCATAAAACAATCAAAACAAAATTGTGATGAAAATCTCGTGAGTAGCAAGCAAATCTATCCGAAATATGAATGAAATTGAAGACTCGAATAAAAACATAAATGAAATATGCAAAATGATGAAACAACACCGAAATATGTTTGATATGTTGAGAATGTACTGCAAGAAATGAAAATAACATAAAGAAAGTGAATTTCAAATAGACTCGATTATGACAAGTTAAGTGCGAATCTAAAAACTAAAGTAAATGATGTCAAATTAAGTTATAATTTCAGATATAGTGTGATTTCAATCCATATAGATAGAATATAAAATTCAAGTAATTTACGTGAAGATTTAATATACTGATGCAAAAACATTATGAGTTAGACCCGATGAGACCTGAAATTGAAAACCAAAGTCAACAATATCTAATTGACTCCAAAATGAATATGTGGAGTGATCAAGAGCTTATTAATCATAGTATAAAATTTGAGTTAATTCGGATTTTATTTTATCTAATTATTTCTTTTTTAGTTTTTTTGTGGCAAAAACCAATAAACATCATTTTGAACAATTTGTTTTTTTCTTTTCCTTTTTTATATATTTTTTTATGCTACTAATATATTTTGAACAATAACATAATGAAATAACAATTTTTTTTATATACTACATGATTGTGCATCAAAAGTGTCATTAAGTCTCTTATTTTACATATGTATTTATTGTTTTTATTTGGTTGTTTTTATAATAATTGATGTGTTTTTTAGCAATGAAGTTTGTTTTAATGTTTCGATAGGTTTTTGGAGCTTAAATGAATTAATTCGGAAAATTCAACGTCGGAATTCAGTACAAAGAATTGAAGAGACATTTAGTTGAAGATTGAAGCAAATCTTGGTTCAAATAAGTGCTCCAAATTTGTCCCAAAAATCAATTCTATTCCAATTCTAGAAAAGAATATCATATGATTTATTTCAAGCCCAAACTTGCCTTATGTTGTGTGCAAACTTCAACCATTAAACACTCAAGGTTTCAATATCAATCTTAGCCCAAATAATAAGTACATTTGTATACTTATTTGATGCTCAAATTCAGCCCAAAATCAGCCCAAAATCAGCCCTAAATCAACCCCAAATCAACCCAAACACAATCCATGATCTTACATGTCCACACAACAAATAACAATTGATTTATTTTGGGTAATCCATTGATCCAAGAAGGCAAGCACATGGATGGAAAGCTGGAGGGGATATTTTAACATTATTTTGGGTCAAAAAGAAGAAGGAGACACCTCATAAATGAGGAAGAAAAACGTGCACCAAAGTAGTTGTAAAGCTGTCTTGATTTGATTTTTCAGAACACCTTTCGGTGTTTTCCCCATAACTTTTGACTCAGGTGTCCAAATGAGCTGTTCTTTAATGATCTGGAAAGGTGACAGAATTTCCTATAAATATGTCTCTAATAGACTTCTCGAAAAAAAAGCTTCTAAAGGGGTCGAATTGCTGTCGAACGTTAGCGTCAGATTTGTGTCCGAATTTTTTCTGAAATTGTATTGTGTTCTTCTTTATAGATTTCGGTTCTTTAGTTTGTAAAACTTATTATTTCAGTTGGATTCAAGTTCTTTCATGTTTATTGAAGTGTTCTTATATATAATCATGGTTGGCTAAACTCTTTCTTGGATCCAAATCAAGGATAATGGTGATTGAGGTGAGTTCTTATATATAATCAGTGTTCTTATTTTCTTCATGAATGATTTATTATTGTAAAGAAATTTTAGAAATCATTTAGGTAATGTTATAATCTTGAATTTTTATGCACACACTTTAGTTTTGGTATAGAGATTGCTTGATTCAATGTCTTACTTAATGTGAAAGTACTTGTTCATTCTTAAGCAATAATCAATATTCATCTTTCTAAACTTCATTGTAATATCTTCCAATCTAATATCACCATCGTTGATATTAGGTTGAGTTATCTTATATATGTTGAAGAAATCACCAATACATCACCATTAAAATTGATTTAGACCAAGACTTTTTCTTGTCATTTAAAATCTATTTACATTTTTTTTTTATCTTTAAAAACATATCCATCAATTATTTTCAACCAAGTTATTGTTAATTTAATTTCTCTTGAGTTTTTTTTGTTACTTAGCTTAATTTCCAGATCTAGCTCTCTGTGGATATGACCTCGATCTTACCGAGTTAATTGCTACATCGCACACTCGTGCACTTGCGAGTTAAAACAAGCCGATCATAAAAAGCGGTCAAGCACTACAAATTCAAGGAGAAAAAGAAATTGTTCATTAAGGATTTTTTACGGAAACAACAATAAACAAAAATTTTAAAAGGATATAACCTGATTAATGGAGTCAAGCTTTGATACTAAATTGTGCAAACCTTGTGATTACGTGGTCATAGAATCCACACACATAGACATCAATTCTTGAAAAACCAAGTAAATTAGGTTTGATAGGAGTGTGACACAAAGATGACTTGTACTAGGCACCAGCGCTATTGAAAATGAAAACCCCTACCCGAAAAATATTGATTTGTGAATGAGAAGTATAGAGACAACACCATGAAATCAATTTTTTTTTATAAGTTATTTTTTAGTTTTTTATAGAACCATTATACTAACTCCAAACTAAAATAAACCCTAATAGACCCCTTATATGGACTTATATGAGGTCCACTTATAATTAATCCCAAATATAATCCAAAACATAAATAAATAAAAATAACACAAAGTTTAGTGTTGTTTTGTCGAATATAACTTGAGAAAATAAAAGTTAATTAATCTGATTTTTTTTCATTGTTGCCGCCCTTTTCTTTTCCTTGATTAGTTTGAATTTCCTTGTATAGCTTGGACAAATAACAAATTAAATTTCCTCCTTTATTGCTGATTTAATTACTTTCCATCTTAGGTTAGGAAAAACATTAAATAATCCTTCTCTTTTTAGGAACAAAAGTTGGCTGAGTTCCTTACTTAAATAGGAAAAAAAATTGCTGATTTCTATCCTTGTAGTATTAGGAAAAACAAGCCTAACAAGGTTGTTATAAGGTCAGACCATCAACCCTCTTTTCCTTACAAATTGGGCTCTTCATGGACCTAAATGAAATGAATTAAAGGTTGTCCTTCATGCTCCTTAGATCTCCTAAGCTCCTTTAGGTCCATCTTGCTCCATATATTCTATGCAAGCCTATTCAATGCTTCTTTGAGCTTTTTTGCCCTAACTCTTGTAATTGGCCCAATTAATACCTCTAGGTCGTTGGCATGATTAATCTTGGTTTTGGGCTTATCCTTATCACTCCTAGCTAAGGAAGGAAAACTATAAGTTAACAACTGAAAGAGAAAATTTGCATTGTTATTTGTCCAAGTCTTACTAGGAAATCCAAGCTAAACAAGGAAACATAGGGGTGATAACATCAAAGACCAAATCAAATAAGGTTTTCCTAGTTAACATGGGAGTTTTAAGGGTGACAAACATTCTTACACCTACAAAGAAGTTTATTTCAGCCTTAATGACTTTTAAACTAGGGTTATACAATCTTATGCTAATTTTCTCTATATTTGTGTGGTAGCCATCAAACCTATTGATTTTAGTTTTATATTTTAGGCTTAAACACTAAGGGTTTTTGGTCTAATTATAAGTGGGCGTCATATAAGTTTATAAAAGAGGTCTATTTGAGTTTATTTCAGATTAGGTCATATAAAAACACTTATGTTCATAAGTAATGCAATTTATTTTTTTACATTATTGAAAAAAATTACTTAGTTTTGCCACAACATGTTGTGTGTGCGATTAGTACTTAAAAGTGCATTTTTATCAAGGTTTTATATCATCATTTTGCACTCGAAGTATCAATAACTCCTTAACTAAAGCATGCTTTATAATAACATATCTAATAATATAAGATACCTTTAATTTATGGTAAATATTCATTTGAAATGCAGGCCTATCACATAAATGAAAGGATTGATTGATGAATTTAAGAAATGAAATTAAAAGGACAAAGAGATGGCCAAACTTAGAAAAGAGGTGTCGGTGCAATCCAAACCGGAACACTGTTCGGTAATTGGGTCATATTTGGAGTTGTAGATCTTAGATTTAGGTCTACTTTATATGGAAGGAAAGGTAATGCATAGGCCTACAACTTTCATATGGAGCCCAAGATTTAAAAAGGCCATTTTCAAGTGAAAATTGTAGCAACAACAAAGAAGTCTGAATCTGTCTTCCAGCCCGAGCATTGTTTAGTATTTGGCCCATATCTGGAGTTCTAGAAGTCCAAATGGCTCCAGTTTTGACGTTATCAATGACATTTTGGGCAGATAAGAGAAGATAAGGATTGTCACCAAGTCAAGAGTTGGCCACCCACTCATCAATTAGTCATCAAATCAATGGTTCCCAATTTTGGCCTATAAAAGGAGGCATTTGCCATGCATTTAGGCATCTTGGTTTCCAGATCAAGATCATGCTCTTACTTTCTCTCTTTGTATTTTTTGTAATCTTTATGCTTTTCTTTCATTAATATCAAGGTTATGCCTTTCATTTCCTTTCATTTACTTAGTTAATTTTTATTTTATTTATGTTCTTATTTTATTTATTTATTTTTCTTTCCTTCATTATGTTTAGCTAAGTTTATTATGTTAAGGTGAAAAGGTTATACTAATGGTGTAAGAATAAGTATAGTGTAAACTTAATATGGACTTTAATATTTGATACTAACATGTTTTGTATTTGTTATCTTGTTCACTCTTTAATACTTTGCTTGTTAAATGACTAATCTTGATTTATGTTGTATAACACTTGGTACAACAAATGCTTGCCACTTTCATAGACCATACTGTATAGTATAACCGACACCTGAGCTATGAAAAGAACTTGATTTGTTGTTAACAAAGTTAGAATCATGAATGTTTGATAAGATTTACAAGTATTAGAATTAATCGAATAAGATGACTAATGTAATCATGTTAACAATCTGTAATCTGATTGGAACCTCCTTTGTGTGTGGTTTCCAATTGAATAATAAGAGTTTATACTATACTTGTTTGACATACCATTAGTGGAACCTCTAACCTTGACATTTGTTATTATTATTGTTTAATCCTTACATTAATATTCCATTTCAAAGTTCTTATCATCATCTTCTTCTTCTCCTTCTTCTCCTTTTTTTCTTTATTATTATTATTATTATTATTATTATTACTACTACTATTACTAATACTATTATTGTTGTTGTTGTTATTGTTATTGTTATAGTTGTTGTATTATTGTTATTTATAATTAGTACAATTAACCTCCTTGTGGTTCGACCTCGGTCTTGCCGGGTTATTTATTACTTCGACACTCCTGCACTTGGGAGAAGACATCAATCTTTTAGTCGTGTCAGTGTGTAGGTGAGATATTCTCCTTTTATTGGTTCTCTAAAGGACTGAAAATACTTAATGAAGTGTAATTGACTTTGTGGCGTCAATCCAATATACTGCTCATTCACGAATTGCTATTTGTAAGGTGGAAGTTTGATTTCAATAATGTTGATGCCTAGGTATAAGTTACCTTTATGTTACCTGACTTTCCGAGAGTTGAATTGTTTACATGTGGGTGCTTGACCATATGATCAAAAGGTCCGCATCACTTACTACTTTTGTATGATACTTATAATTTACAATTTTGATATGGTTTAAGCTCAACTTTGGATTTCTTATAATAAGCATTTAATTTTGTTATTTGTTGTTAATATGGTTCAATATATGGCCTACCCTATGGATTTTTCATAACGGGTTTTTACCTATGAATGTATTGGATCAGATTAAAGTTCTTATGGATGATGGGTTCGATCAAAATATTATGGTTTAGGATCAGCCTTGGTTTCTTTATAGTAAGCATTCAATTATGAGTTTGAGATTGGTTATTGATAAGGCTTAGTATATGGTGCAGCGTTGGGTTTTTCATGATGGGTTTTTACCTAGGGATGCATTCGATCATATTAAGGTTCTTATGGATGATAGGTTTGACCTAATTCTTTTGATGGATCATTTAGCCAAATTAGGATAAGCTATGCATGAAATGTTTTTAGGAAGCATAGAAAATTTATTTGAAATATATTTTGGGTTTGATTTGGTCTTATTAATGAATATAGGTTTGGACCACAGGGGATTTCGGTTAATTAAGATATTGATATCAAATCAGATTTTTTTAGGTTGATTTCCTAATTCTGCAAGGACTTAAATTAGCAAAATATCTCCTAAAATTCAAGGAAATTTCATTAATTATTTTTTCTATTATTTAGAAAAATATTAATCAACAAAAGAAGAAGTTTTTTAGTCAATAAAGGATGCTAGGGAGCTGTCAGATCTGCTTTTCTAAGCTAAAAAGGATTGATTAATGATTTTCTTAGTTTATGAAGGAAATTAAATTGTCAGGTATAAAAGAGATTTCTTCATTAACTGACAAGGTAAAAAGACTTCAAAATAATTCTACATTCAAATCAGATTTTCTAATATATTTGGGACTTATTAGGGGTGGAAAATTTGATTCTAGCATTTCTAGGATATTAATTTTGGATTTTTATTATTTTCTTCTTACTTTTTATTTTATTATTACTTATTTGGGTCTATTTTATAAGTTAACTCAAATCAACTCACATATGAGTAACCATGAGGGTTATTTGAAGCATTATATAAATATTTTGTATCCTTAAAAGCAGGTAGCCATGGATTTATGAGATAAACTTGTGTTTTGTGTAAAGCAACATGTTATCATTATTAGGACAAAGATAAAATTTGACTTATCCACGTATAACTGACCTTGTATCGTCATTCCATTCAATTCCAATAGTATTTAGTGCCTTGAAACATGTTTGCATTATATCACTTCTTAAAATTGATTTTTTGCTATCTTAGGCAAGTATCATCTTCGTTTGGGGTTTCTTAATCATGTGATCAAGAGGTTTGCATCTGTTGGTATCACAACCAGACTATGGAATCAAGTTATATCCTTCTTGAGTTTGTTATCTATTTGTTTTGCATTAGTTTCTCTTTGTCTGTCTTCATTTTGTGTGGGGTTAATATTTATTTTCTTTCCTGTGTTTATTCTTATTATTCTATGTTTATTGTATTCTATTTAGAGTAAAAAAAAAAAGAGGAAGTAATTAGAAAATGTTATTTGGGTCAAAAGAGGTCTGTAATACATTTGTTTCATGATAGCTTATCAAAACTTATTATAATTAACTTAAAATTTAGTTATTTAGTGTGAAATCAAACTAAATATCAAGTTTAAAGTTATTTAGACGTCGTTGCGCCTAGGTTCTAAATTATGGTTTTAAAAGGGCTGCTTCATGTCCATTTATCAAATCAACTTGAAATCAGCTTAAACTTTATATTCTATTTTACTAGGGTTCTAATCGCAAAATATATTATATTTGATGTCATTTGGATATAGTTTTTTTAGGTTATAGAATCGGGTTTTGTCTTGCCGAAACAGGTCTGTTTTACATTAACTTTCAAAACTTATTTTATTTTTGTTGATTTCATTTCTACTAGTATATATTATCTTCATATTTGGGATATTTACCTATTGTTTAGTCATTTTCATCACTTTTGCATGTCTTTTTTTAATCAGGATTAGCCTAAACAAAAAAGTCAGATTTGCAATTTGAAGTCTAAATCAATGTTTTTCATGTCGAAAACTCTATTTGTGTTATATATTCACCAAGGAAAAAGGAACATAGAAAGATTCTAGTAGCTCAATGATGCAAAAAACTAAGTCATGGTTTAAGGGTTTTAGAATGAGAAGTTCGATAAGTGTAGAAGGATTATCCTATAAACTACAAGCTTTAAGGGAAAAAGATATATAATGCTAGAAGAATGAAAAACAAAGGAGAGCCACTATGATTATCATTCAAAAGTATGTACACAAATTGTTAGTATGACATGCTTATTTGAAATTCTTATTAGTCATTATTTCCATGCAATATTGTTGTAAAAAAGTGTTAGCAATAAGAGAATTTTGGATGCTTAAACGAAGAGGCTAATGAAGTGACTATTAATCCTATTCTAGATTTAAGGGCCAATCTTCTTGAAGAGGGAGGGACAATACAGTTCAAGTTCAGCCTTAAAGACTTGAAAATTAATTTCATATTCAGATAAGATTTCCTACTCTATTTGGGACTTTTCAGGGGTGACAAATTTGATTTTAACATATCTAGGATATTATTTCAGATTTTTATTACTTTAATTATTTTCTTCTTAGTCCTTGTTTTATTATTACTTACTTGAGTCAATTTTGTAAGTGGACTCAGATCAGCCTACATATGTATCCATTAGGGTTATTTGAAGCATTATATAGGTGTTTTGTATGCTAAAAAGCAAATAGCTGTGAATTTATGAAATAAACTTGTGTTTTGCGTAAAGTAACATGTTATCTTTACTAGGATAAAGATCAAATTTCACTTATCAAGGTATAATTGACCTTGTGGTGTCATTCGATTCAATTCCAATATTGTTGGTATCTTAGGACATGTTTCCATTGTGCACATTTCTCAAACCTAATCTTCAATTTACAAAACACTTATATAATAAGTCATTTTGCCTTGAAAAATTAGATTTGATCTTTGCCTCAACAAGGTTTAATGGGTAATTATTGGGTTGCAAAAACTTTAGATGTGTTGCATGAACATTTTTATAGGCTAAAGATGAAAAAAACATGTGTCACAAATTTTTGAATAGTGAACTGTATCATGTTTTGTTGTACCATTTAGGAAAATATGGTTGGATGGTTCAAGGAGTTGAGGTACTATAAGATAGACACTTATAAGGTGTTGATAAATGTTAAGAGGATAATTGTTCATGACATTTCCTTTTATAGCTTAAACCTTGTGTTCATGACATTTCCTTTTATGGCTTGAACTTTGTGTTATTTGAAAAGCATGATGTTCAAGCTGAAATAAAGATGGTGGTGTTTGATTTTTAGGGTAAAATATAATGTTTTATATAATCGAAAAAGGTGTTTAATGTTGGGAGAATTTGGATAATGTGACCAAGGTTGTGGATCATTTTTGTGAATGATATTGACATATAAGTTTATCTCAATTGCCTTCTCTTCACTAATCATCGGTAGTATTGATAACTACTTAGAAATGTATTTTTATCGAGGTTTTATATCAATATTTTGCATTTGAAGTATCAATAACTCCTTAACTAAAACATATTTTATAATAACAAGTCTGATACCATAAGATACCTTTAATTTATGGTAAATGTCCATCTTAAATGCAAGCCTATTACATAAATCAAATGACTGATTGATGAGTTCAACTACTAAAACTTAGAAGACAAAGAGAGGGTGAAACTTAGAAAAGTGATGCTATTGGTCCAAACTAGAACACTGTGTAGATCTTGTTTTATATTTGTTCACTTGGAGAAGACATCAATCTTTTGGTCGTGTCAAGTTTTTGGCGTCGTTGCTGAGAGGTAAATTCTTATATAAATTATAGTATTTATTTCATTCTCTTTTTTTTTTCTTTGCATCTAACTTTTTTTTTTTGTTTTCTTTCTTTTATTCTTTTCCTATACATGTATGAGAGTTTGGTCACGTATATTAAGTGAAAAACTTTGTAGGGTATCTGACACGACTAAAAGATTGATGTCTTCTCCCAAGTGTAGGAGTGTCGAAGTAATAAATAACCCGACAAGACCGGGATCTAACCACAGGGAGGTTAATTGTACAAATTATAAACAACAACAATAGTAATAACAACAACAACAACAATAATAATAGTAGTAACAACAATAATAATAATAATAATAATAATAGTACTAATAATAACAGTAGTAGTAGTAGTAGTAAAGAGAAAGAAGAAGAAGAAGTTGATGAGAACTTTGAGATGGAAGATTAACATAAGAATTAAACAATGATAACAATAAATGTCAAGGTTAAAGGATCCACTAATGGTATGTCAAACAAGTATAGTATAACTCTTATTACTCAATTGGAAACCACATACAAAGTAGGTTCCAATCAGATTATACATTGGTAACATGATTACATTAGTCATCTTATTCGATTAATGCTAATGCTTGTAAATCTCGTCAAGCATTCATGATTATAACTTATGTTAACAACAAATCAAGTTCCTTTCATAGCTCAGATGTTGGTTATACCATACAATATGGGCTATGAGAGTGCCAAATATATGTTGTAACAAGTGCTATACAACATAAATCTAAATTAGTCATTTAACAAGTAAAGTATTAAAGAGTAAACAAGATAACAAATACAAAACATGTTAGTATCAAACATTAAAGTCCATATTAAGTTTACACTATACTTATTCTCACACCATTAGTGTAACGTTTTCACCTTGACATAATAAACTTAGTTAAACATAATAAAAGAAAAAAAAAGAACATAAATAAGATAAAAGTTAACTAAGTAAATGAAAGGAAATGAAAGGCATAAACTTGATATTAATAAAAACAAAGCATAAACTTTACAAAAAATACAAAGAGAGAAAGTAAAAGCATGATCTTAATCTAGAAACCAAGATGCCTAAATGTATGGAAAATACCTCCTTTTATAGGCCAAAATTGAGAACTATTGATTTGATGACTAATTGATGAGTGGGTGGCCAACTCTTGACTTGGTGACAATCCTTCTCTTATTTGCTCAAAACATTGTTGATAACGTTAGAACTAGAACCACTTGAAAACATGAAAGTTGTAGGAAAATATCTCAGATTTTATGTGTAAACAATTGAGGTCATTTGGACTTCTAGAACTCCATATATGGGCTAAACACTGAACAGTGCTCGGGCTGGAGGACAGATTCAGACTTTTTTTATTGTTGCAACAGTTTGGACTTGAAAATGATCTTTTTAAGTCTTAGGCTCCATATGAAAGTTATAGGCATATGTCTTACCTTTCCATCCATATAAAGTAGACTTAAATCTGAGATCTACATCTCTAGATATGAGCCAATTACTGAATAGTGTTCCGATTTGGACTGCATCGGCATCTCTTTTCTAAGTTTGGCCATCTTTTTATCCTTTCAATGTCAGTTCTTAAACTCATCAATCAATCCTTTCATTTATGTGATAGACCTACATTTAAAATAAACATTTACCATAAATTAAAGGTATCTTATATTATTAGATATGTTATTATAAAGCATGCTTTAGTTAAGGAGTTATTGATACTTTGAGTGCAAAATGATGATATAAAACCTTGATAAAAATGCACTTTCTAAGTACTAATCACACCCCCCAACTAGCTTATTACTAATCCCTAGTAATCAAAGCGTTAAAATAGAAATTTTTTTTGTAAATTCCACAAAGCAAGGTATTCATCATTCTACTTTCATTAATTTATCCAAATAAACAAGCTCTCATTAAATTTATATATTTGCTTAATACCTCTTAAATAAGATATTAATAAACTTTTTTTTTTGTGCTCAATATATCAACATATAGTTATAGGTCTTTACTTGGAAGAAAACAAAATTCTTGTTCTAATGTTTAAGGTTAACTTCCTTAGATTAAGATTTTTTTTTGTTTTTTTAAATATATATACATGTAACTTAAAACACAATGCATGTTTAACCTATGTAACAAGCTTTCGGCTAATGACTCCCATACTAGTTGGTCTTAAGGCATTAAGTGTTGAGACACCCCTAATAGCTTAGTAACTCGGGTTGCAGATACTAATACGTAGATAGTGTAATGTTTAATTCCCTGAATCTTTTCTCCTCAACCCATGTAACAAGCGTTGGGCCAATAGCTCCAAAGTCAGTTGACTTTAGGGTATTAGGTGTTAAAACACTCCTTCAGGCTTAATTGCTTAGGTTAGGGAGGCTACGAAACCAAACTTATCTATAGTTTTATTATCATCAGTTTTTTTCTGCTTAGACCACCTGGTAAGGCAATGGTCCTAACCTGTTTAGGAAATATGAAAAATCTCTTCCAATATGCCTAGACCACCTGGTAAGGCAATGATCCTTATTTGTTTTAAAGTTTCAAAGATTTCAAAGTTGTGATTGACTTTTCTTTGTTTGGTCATGGCATGAGGAAATAGAAGTGCTGAAGAGGGAGGCTACGAAACCAAACTTATCTATAGTTTTATTATCATCAGTTTTTTTTTGCTTAGACTACCTGGTAAGGCAATGATCCTAACCCGTTTAGGAAATATGAAAAATCTCTTCTAATGTGCCTAGACCACCAAGTAAGGCAATGTTCCTTACCTGTTTGAAAGTTTCAAAGATTTCAAAGTTGTGATTGACTTTTTTTTGTTTGGTCATGGCATGAGGAAATAGAAATGCTGGAGGGGAATCAGTGTTTTCTTTGCAATGTTCAGCTTCAACCATTTCCTTACCCTCAGAGATTAACTCATTATCTTTCTCACAAAGTTCAAGAGTGAGTTTTTCAATAACGTTACCACTGTGAAGAGTGATGACTAATTTGACTTGATCCATGTGATGATTTCTAAAACTACTTGCATTTGCATTGTATTACCCCTTGGGATTTTGTTGTGGTTGAGATGGAAACTTCCTTTCTCTTGAAAACTGAGAGTAGATGTTAATTTTGCAAGAGCATCTTTTAGATGTGCCATGGTTTGAGCATTTTAAGTGTTGATTGTCTCCTGCTTTTCAATGAATGCATGCAATATTTTATCAAGATTTCTTCTAGGAGGTAGAGCATAAAGAGGTGCATATCCATGAGAATTTTGGAAATTATGGTTTGCTTAAAATGGTGGCTGTGAAGTTTGTGCATTGTTGTTACCACTCTTCCAACTGAAATTTAGGTGATTTCTCCAACCAGGGTTGTATGTTTGTGAGTATAGGTTATGATTAGGCCTTTGAAAACTGTTTAAAGCATGAGCTTGTACAAGGAGACATTCCTTAAAAGAAGGCAAAGTTGGACAGTCATTGGTTGAATGTTCATTGGTTTCACAAATTTGACACACAATGTCTTGAACAAATTTTAATTGACCATTCTTTTTTAATTCTAGTGTTTCAACTTTTCTGGCTAAAGATGCAAATTTAGCTTGAAGGTCATGATCTTCTCTAAGGTTGTACATACCTCTACTAGATGTACGAGGTCGAGTCTTAGCTGGTGGCTCATAAGTACTTGTAGTGTCTTAATTTTGAGCATTTTTAGCTAGCAAGTCTAGGTACTCCATCACTTCATTAGGGTCTTTATTTTTAAAAGTTTCATTGCACATCAATTCCACCATATGGTTATCTTTAGGTGTTAACCCTTCATAAAAATATAAAACCAATCTCCATGTTTCAAAACCATGATGATGGCAAGTATTAAGCAAGTCCCGATACATATCCTAATATTAGTAAAATATTTCTCCTGGTTTTTGAGTGAAAGTGGTGATTTGTCTTTTGAAAGAGTTTGTTTTATGAGATGGAAAAAACTTCTTTAAAAATTATTGTTGCATTTCATCCGAAGCATGAAGGGATCTTGACCTAAGATTTTGTAGCCATGTTTTAGCTTTATCTTCTAATGAAAAAGGAAAAAGCTTTAATATGATAGTGTTCATGCTATAATTTAAGTCATTATAGGTGTTGCAGACTTCTTCAAATTCTCTCAAATACAAGTATGGATTTTGTAGATCTTAGCCACGAAAAGAAGGTAAAAGTTGAATAATGCCTAACTTAAAATTAAAATGAGATGCATTAAGAGGGAAAATTATGCATGAGGGTGAAGGTGCACTTATTCTTGCAGGATTTATATGGTCTCTAAGTGTTCTAACTCGGTTATTCTCATTATAAAGTGATTGGTTATCTTCTTCGATCAATTTTTCTGAAAATGATGAGGATACCCTACAAAGTCTACCACTTAATGTACGTAACCAAACTCTCATGCACATGTACGAAAAAAATAAAAGGAGGAAGAAAATAAAATAAGGAAACAAAATAAAAGAAACAAAGGTTAGATACAAAAAAAAATGAAAAGTGAAAATAAAATAAATATTATAATTTATACAATAATTTACCTCCCCGGCAGCAGCACCAAAAACTTGACATGATCAAAGTGTTGATATCTTATCCCAAGTGCAGGAGTGTCAAAGTAATAAATAACCCGGCAAAACCGAGGTCGCACCATAGGGAAGTTAACTATATAAATTATAAATAATAATAATAATAATAAGAACAACAACAACAACAGCAGCAACATTGATGATGGTGGTGAAGATGAGTTAAAGAAGAGTTTGAGATGTAAGATTAATGTAAAGATTATACAATGATAAAAACAAATGTCAAGGTTAGAGGATACACTAATAGTATTAGAGATAAGGTATAAAATCTTTATTAATTATCAACATGATCATATTAATCATCTTATTTATATAACACCATACCAATAAATTTTATCAAGTATTCATGATGTTAACTTATGTTGACAACAAATCAAGCTTTTCTCATAATAACAATGTCGGCCAAAGACTATAAAGGATCAAGTATTTGATGTACCAAGTGTTATACAACACAAATCTAGATTAACCATTTAACAAGTAAGGTATTAAGAATTAATAAGATAAAAATAATAGGACATGTTAATAGCAAGTTGTTTAGGATATAAGCATTGAAATCCATATCGAGTTTATATTATACTTATCCTAACACCATTACTGAAACCTTTTCACCTTGACATAATTAACTTAGCTAGACATTATGAAAAAAGAAAAACTTAAAGAAACAATATAAAAACATAAACATGATATAAGTTAACTAAGTATAGTAAACGAAATGAAAAGCATGAATAAGAGATTAATGAAAGCAAAACTTAAGCATTACAAAAATATAAAAAGAGAGAGTAAGAATATGATCTTTATATGAAAAACAAGATACCTAAATGAATGGAAAATCCCTCCTTTTATAGGCTAAAATTCAAAACTATTCATTTGATAGTTGATAATTGATGTAGTGGTCAACTATTGATTAGTGGACTTAGTGGACAGCATCACTCAAGCACTTTGG
>NW_011504149.1:0-812 GCF_000495115.2 Populus euphratica
CCTGATTTTCTGCTCCTTTAAGTCATGAAATCTACCTCTATTTATAGGAAATGAAAGCGGAAAATCTTACCTAGACTAGAAAAAAATTTCAACCCTTAATTTAGTTTGGAAGGATCATAACGATTGACTAAAAGTAGGCATCTTGAGTTGTCAAATTTGTAGAAAAAGAATACCTGAGTTGGCCAGTTTAGGTCGACACCGGTGCCGTTTTGTTTGCATTCAGACTAAAATGTTCACTTGGAGTTGTAGGGAAATTGCAAGGGATCATTTGCATGCACGTTTCATTAGATTTGATGGAGCAATGAAGCATTAAATGCACTTGAAAAATAGCCACACATGCAACATTCTCAGATAAAATCGGGAAAGACAATAAACAGTGTATATATATATATATACATATATTCAAAATGATGCCGTTTTGGATTTTAATTAAGGATTTTTATTGATTTTAACATAGTCCTCCAGCTTTTAATTTGTTTCAATTGGACTCCTAATTAACCCTAGACTTTTGATTTAATGCAATTAGGCTCCTACAGAACTTCAACATCAGCCCTGGATTTACATGCCTTTTGTAATTTAGTTCTTGGTCTTGGATTTATGCAATTTAACCCTAATTGACTATTAAACTTTCAATTTCTTCAATTTCACCTCTGGTTTTTGTCAATTAAGCCCCTATAGTTTGGCGCCTTTTGCAGATTGGTCTTTGGCTGCGAACTTCTTCAATTTAGCTCCTAATTGATCTTAAAAATTCAAACAAGCTTGGTAAAAATTAAATTTAGTCTCTTAAAATTTTAATTTTCTCAATTAAGCTC
>NW_011504149.1:3589-6967 GCF_000495115.2 Populus euphratica
GAGAGAGAGAGAGAGAGAGAGAGAGAGGGAGCTTAGCAATGCTGAGTTTTAGAGACCAACAAATTAATAATGCATGGGCTTAAGAAGAAAATCATTCAAACTAGTACTTCTTTTAAGTGCTAGTTACTGATACATGGTAGTAACTAGATGCGCTATCCATGTTTCGTTGCGGGTTGTCTACGTGCATGATAATAAAACACTGAAATATTAATAGAATATTTTATAATTTTATTAATGGATTTTTTTTATTGATAAAAATTTTACTGATTAATTGGTATACCATTCAGTGGTAATTCCATCATCTATTGTTAATTTTGTAAGTAGAAAAAATTATGAACCAATGGTTTTAAAAATGGAAAATGAGTGAAAAAAAAACTTTTTTAGTTGGAAATTCATTAACAAAAATATTTTGTCAGTATATTCTCATTGATGATAATGACATATGTAATTATTTTTTTTTTAATTTTTTAGAATATACCGACAAATTGATTTCGTCTGTATTTTCGTTGGTGATTATGACATATGTAATAAATTTTTTCAAATCATTGTAAAATAATGACGGATTTATTATGTCTATAATTTCATCCATGATAATTAAAAAAATTAAAAAAATAAAATTGTACAGAATAACTAATATAAACATGCATAGAATAATAAAATAAAGAAAATAATTGAACAAATAAAATTATATAAAAATAAAATTGAATAATACAAGTCCACATATCCAAAAAAATAAACTAGAACAATGGTGGTGCTGAAGGAGAAGGAGCAGAAGGCTGGTCATTCTTGGAACTATATGGCCAAAAAGGAGGCGCCCACATACCACCCATATATGATCTTATATCCATAACCATTTGGCGGAGTTGTTCATAATCCGCCAAGAGTCGCTCATATTTTTTGATGAGATAAGTCATGCATTGTTGCAAGGCCACGAGCTCCTGAGATTGTGTGCTCGATAATGATTGGGAGCTCTCAACTGTTGAGACACTATAGGCCACCTACAAGTTCTCATCTGTAGTGTTGGAGAATCTATACACCTGATTTTTATCGAGTCAACTAAGCGATCCTGCCACCATCCACAAATTCAGATCAAAATCCGGCCTCAATGTTTGTGAATTTGAAAATCAATAAAATTAATGAAATATTAATTAGCTTTTCACAAATTATGTTAAAAGAATAAAATAAAATCAAAACAAACTTACATTGAAAGGTTGTCCATTCAATGTGCCTCATACTTGCAGATGCATTGACCCGTTATGAAGGTACATCGCCTCTACATTGTGGAACCGCGCTGGAAGAGGTAGCGTTTCAAGTCGTCACAAGTGTTTTTTGTTTTTTTGTCGGCACCTAATGACACGTTGTCATCATTGCTAGAGAACTAGCTGTGACCATGTGCTCACGACGTGCTATTAATTTTGTTCTACGTATCTATATAATTTTGATAAAAAATTACATAATCAAATTTGATTTCAAAAAAAAATTCAGCAGCACCTTCCCTATACTGGACACTATCCAAATTGTTCAAACCTGCAAATATTGACAAGACATATGCCACAAACCAGTTGATTTTATTTTATTTATACTAGAAATTTCAGATTATTCAATTTTATCTCATTTTCAACGTCATAATTTAATGTTTCTAATCATAATCATAATTTAAAGTTTCTAATCATAAAATAGAGAGAGATAGAGAGAGAGAAAATCCTATCGATAAGCTATAATCTATAAAAATTTAACAATAAAATATAGAAAAAAATAAAATTTAATTATATATATTAAATTAACATCTAAACAAATTTAACAATAACAATTAAAATTCAACAAAACAATCAAACACCCTATTATGCAATATATACAATAAAATAGAGATAAAAAAAAATCCTATATATTCAATTGACATCTATACAACAAATTCAACAATAACAATTAAAAACAAAACAATCAATCATTATTGTAATAAAAACAATAAAATAGGCAACAAAATAATACAAAAAAAAACTATAGACTTTAGAAATGAAAAATACTTACCTTAATAGTGTGTTTACATTAAGACTTTATCTAAGTATAATATATATATATATATACCTTTTACATGTTGAAGGTTAAGATAGAACTAGAAATTAAAGCAAAATCACTTCAATTGAGAGGAAAAAATGAACTGCAAGGTACTCATTGGGTTTTATATTGTTTTTTTACCGATGAAATATTAAATAATATTATTTTAATTAATCTGTTAGTGATTCCCTTGATAAATTCACAATAAAATTTCAATTTCACACTAAAATTTGCAAAAAACCATTTAGAATTTTTTTAGTTTATTGGTAATTCCCTTGCTAACATTACATACGTACACACGGTCAGAGATATATAATTACCTAGGATTTACTTTTATACAACCTCATAGAAAAATTCACAAAAGAACCAATAATTAATATTATTATTAATTAGTCTGTCGATGATTCCTTTGGTAACTGTCAAAGGAACCACCGATATGGTATGTGAACAAGTCCATTCATTTCTAGAATACAATGATAGACATAGGCTATCGGTGTTTCAATCTATGATGTTTGAACAATTCTCTTCGTCTTTAGAATACACTAACGAACATAGGTTATCGGTGTTTCCATCGGTGATGTGCATAGTGAATGATAGATTATGTTTGTATTGGATGTCTATCCTTCATGCAAACACTTGAATTGAAAGATGCATGCACAACACAATAACAACACTTCACATAACAATTATAAATAAATATTTCTCTATATAGAATTTCATCCAAAAATATTACATGATAAAAAAATTCCTTTACACTTTTGTGTTCTAATAGTTAGTCAGAATTATCTTTTTCTTCTTCCTTCTCAATTGAATTATCATAAACTCCATTACAATCTTCAACATTGATATCATCATCATCTTCATTGACTTCTGCTTGTTCGCTGAAGCTTAGAACAACATTCAACTTCTCATAATCAATATCAACAAGACTATTATCAAAGATGTTAAAATTTAAATTTTCTTCTAAGTCAATCGTTGAGCAACTCGATATGATTCAACCAACTCACTAACTTGAAAGGCATCATCTCTCACACTTCTGTCTTTGTTTTCATTCTGAACAACCTTGACATAACCCCTGGGTTTCGTTTTTAAAATGGATAGTCATTCAACTCTTGATCGATTCTTTCTAAAGGAAAGGTGTGTGTGTGTAATAAACTTATTGACATTGCATGGGAAAAACAAAGATATCGTTTACATTGCGGAGTCTAGCTTTTGAGTTAATTTCAACCAGACCAGTGTAGGGATCTACTCTGATTTCTCTGTCAGTGATGTCATACCAATAACATTTGAATAACAACACTCTATTATGCTCGGTATGATATT
>NW_011504307.1:0-1659 GCF_000495115.2 Populus euphratica
TACTGCCACTTCATCACATTTTGCCCCTATGATGCAAGCCACATTCTGTCTGCCCATATGGCAGTCCCAACTACCTATTCTATTGTGTCAGCTGCTGACTTGGAAGGTCCATTATCTAAGTCCCAACATCCATGCCAAGTTGCAAGCTCAAAGACTCGCACAAACCATTGCACACTGCCTGTCAAATTCATCTTTGTCTATGCAAGGTTGTCATTGTCCATTGTTGCCGAATTCTAGGCAGTGTGTTTTGGTTGGTGCATCCCCATGTTTAGAGCCCTAACAAACCACCCCTACTAGAAAAGTCTAACATCCTCATCAAAATAAATGGGAGATGGTTTTGCACTTGATCCTCAAATTTCCATAAATATGTATCCATCTCCCATGAAACCTCCTCATTTTTCTTCCATTTTACTAAGAATTTTGTCCATAGATTCTTTTTGTGTTGGCCAAGTCGACAATGATCCATAATCTTGGCAACACCATCATCAAATTACTTGTGAATCGTAGGAGGAGCTCTTTGCGACTTACTTCTTTTCGGATCCTCATTGTCTTCATAAAATGGTTGTAAGTAACTTACATGAAAAGTGGGATGAAGCTCCAGCTGTTCGGGCAATTTCAACCTATAGGCAACAACCCATACCTTTTCAATGACATCAAAAGGTCCAATATACCTTGGCACCAACCTTTAGTGCTTCATTGTTCCCACAATTTCTTCCAAATTTACGAAGTTAACTTGAACAACACCTTGTTGCCCACACTGAATTCCAGCAACCTTCGCTTTTGATTGGCATATTTGAGCATCCTCTTCCTTGTCTTACGCAAATTATCTTGAGCTTACTCAAACAGCTTTTGTCGCTCCATCACAAAACTATACACAGTTGGACTCTTCCCACCAGATATTTGCACTGCAATCTCAACACGAGTTTGGGGTTGTGCTCCCAAAACTAGCTCAAATGGACTTGCTTCCATTGCCGAGGATTTTTGAAGATTATAACAAAATTGTGCACTATTCAGCAACTCCAACTAGTTTCGTTGTATTGTTGTCACGTAGTGTCTCAAATATTCCTCTAACAAAGCATTTATCTTTTCCGTCTGCCCATCAATTTGTGGATGGTTGGCGGTCGAAAACTTCAGCCTTGTTCCCATCATGTTGAACAATGTTATCCAGAATCTACCTGTGAATTGCACATCGCGATCACTTACAATGTCTGAGGGTACTCCGAAGTATTTTACCACATTGCGGTAGAATAATTCAGCAGCCACTTCAGGTCTACACACTATAGAGGCAGCCACAAACACCGCATTCTTGGTGAATCTATCCACAATAACCATGATCATGTTCATGCCATCCATCTTTGGAAAACCAACAATGAAGTCCATCAAAATTGACACCCAAGGCTTCTCTAGAATCTGCAGTGACTGTAACAAGCCTACTTCTCGCTACCGTAAAGTCTTGTCTTACTAACACACCAGACAAGTCCTGACATAAAGTTCTACATCGTCTTCCATCTTCAGCCAATAATAAGTCTGTGATAAAAGAGCAACCATCCTTTCTATACCTGGATGTCCTGCCCACTACGGATCATGAGTCTCCGTCAATAAATATTTATGTTGCTCTTCCTTTGGCATAAAGATTCGCTTCTTTTTTTATAGAGTAGA
>NW_011504307.1:1837-5563 GCF_000495115.2 Populus euphratica
TCGGAGAGAGGAGTTGTCTTCTTGCTATGGCCCTTAATGAATCGTCTATGGCAGTTTGCAAGCCCCAAAAATGATCTCAATTTCGGGACTGATTTTGGTGGTATCTATTCAACGATGGCTTGAATCTTCTATTGATCCATCTTCACCTGTCCTTCTCCAATCAAATGGCCTAAGAACATAATTTCAGATTTTGCAAACTCAAACTTTTCCCTCTTCACATACAATTCATATTCTCTCAATCTACTTAAGACTTTAGAGAGATGAGTTACATGTTCTTCAATGTCTCTACTATAGATTACAATGTCATCGAAGTAGACTACAATGAAATTATCTAAGAAATCATATAGCACATCATTCATTAGATTGTAAAATGTTGCTAGAGTATTTGTTAGGCCAAATGGCATAACTAGAAACTCGTATGAGCCATACCTTGTCACACAAGTAGTTTTATGCTTGTCACCATCAGCAACTCGCACTTGCCAATACCCCGATCGCAAGTCCAATTTCGTAAAGATAGAGGCTCCACACAATTTATCCATCAAATCCTTAATTAAAGGGACATGATATTTGTTTTTTATTGTTACCTTGTTAAGTGCTCGATAGTCCACACACATGCGAAGGCTTCCATCCACCTTCTTTTGAAACAACACGGGAGCACCATATGGAGCCTTGGAAGGGCGGATGAATCCCAAGTCAATCAATTCTTCCAATTATTTCCTTAATTCTGCCAATTCTATTGGCGATATTCGGTAAGGGGCTTGAGATGATGGCTTTGTCCCTAATACCACCTCAATTCGATGGTCGATGGTCCTCCTGGATGAGAGTTTCTTCAATAGCTGAGGCGGCATCATATCCTCGAATTACTGCAGCATGCTAGCAATTTCATTTGGCACCTCTCTATAAAAGTCTGCCTTCTCATCCATTATTATCATAAGAAACATTTCCCCTCCTTTCCACAATGCTTTGTCAATAGCAATTCCCGAAACCAAGCTTTTCCTTCCTTTTATTACTTTCACAGTTGTGATATTGCAACATAGGACGAAATATGGGCACCCCTTACTCGTAATCATAACCCCATTGAGATACGGCATCAAAACAATCTTGGATTTTATATGAAATCAAAACCAAGAATAATATCGTAATCATCAAGATTTACGACCAACACATCTTACTTAC
The DNA here is from genome assembly GCF_000495115.2 of Populus euphratica. Classification (NCBI taxonomy): domain Eukaryota; kingdom Viridiplantae; phylum Streptophyta; class Magnoliopsida; order Malpighiales; family Salicaceae; genus Populus; species Populus euphratica. The sequence continues at coordinate 3,014 of NW_011504307.1, forward strand.
CTCTTCACTAATCCAGCATTATCGACACATCATAAGACATCCCAACAATTCTCTATGCCTTCAAGTTTACTACCGTCATAGATGTATGGCTATCACTCAGCCGCAAGCCAAGTTCCTTCGCCAGCTGATCTACCACAAACGTATGGTTTGCACCTGAATCCAGCATAGCATTCATATTTTTTCCATTTATCCCAATTTTCACATACATCAGATTATCTGTAGCCCCTGACTTCCCCTTTCATAGTGCAATAATCCTCACCAAGTCTTAATTAACAGAGCGGGTTTTGGCAACCGTATCCCCTGACTCAGGTACCAGACAGTTTATCACACGCATAGGATTGACATGTGTAATTACCCCCACATCCTCATCGCTACCCCCAACCCGAATAGCATTCAACTTCTCCATCTTTGAACACTCTCTCGCAAAGTGATGACCATCACTAATAAAGCAAGTAAAGTTTGGTTTTTGACTCTTACCTTGTGCACCCATAAACTTAACATTGCCCTTATTCGTCACAGCAGCCTTAAATGCACCCTCACCAAATTTCTTCTTCGTCTTATCCTTCTTGTTTCTTCCCTTAAATGTGAAGGAGGTTAATGTATAACACTCTCTAGTAGTTGATTTGAAATCAACCAAACTGTCTGCAGCAGCAATAACGGAGGACAAATCCTTTACATTCTATCGTCTTAGTTCCGTTTGCGCCTAAGTTTGCAATCCAGACATGAAGTTGAACAACCTGTCCTCCTCGGATATATTCTCAATGTCAAGAATCAAATAACTAAAAGATTTAACATACTCATAAATTGACCTTTCATATTTAAGTCTTTTCACCCCACCAAAACACTTTAGTTCAGGCAACTTAAGTTTAGATGTACTTACCCTAATAAGAGCGTTTCTCACTGCCCCTTTCAAAATAGCAATTGTCTCTTCAGTAGCTTCCAATCTTTCGCTTGATTCTGCCGCAAGAGATATGTACAAGCTCTCAGCCTTTTTAGCGCTTTCCATAGCTTCCTTCAAGCGATCAATAATAGAACATTCTTCATCTTTCTTATTTGACCCTATCAAGGTCTCAAGACATATCAATTTTTCCCGAATGGCTTTTATAACTTCAGCTGCACATTTTTATAATCAAACCCAGCTTAAATACCAATTGTCATGGGGTTAAATTTTTCATAGCAAAATTCAACCCAATACGGCAGTTTAGTCCTAACTAGACTCAGTCTTGCCTTCCCTTTTTACTCGTGTTTCCTACAACTATATATTTTGCTCACCCAAAAAGGTTCTCACAATTGCCAAGTTGTAAACAAAGAACAAACACAGGCAAACACACCAAAATTTACAAGAATACCTCTCAACCTTTATTTATCTCATCAATAAAGGATTACACAATAAGAGTGTGTGCTATGCATATAAATTGCATGCTCCACAGCAAAGACTTTGCAGCCTATTTATAGACAAATGTGAGTTGTTAGGCTCACCCATGATCCTTATTTTCCAGGGCATAATAGGGCACTTACTTCCCATGATCTCCATGATCCCTCATCTTCAAGGCATAGTGGAGCACTTAGCCCCCCGTGATCTTAGTAGCTTACCCATGATCCCCAATTTTAGGGCATAGTGGGGCACTTTCTCCCCCATGATGCAACCACATTTTGTCTGCCCACATGACAATCCCAACTGCCTATTTTGCTATGTCAGCTACTGACTTAGAAGGTCTATTATCTAAGTCCCCACGTCCATACCAAGTTGCAGGCTCAAAGACTCGCATAGACCATTGTACACTACCTGCCGAATTCGTCTTTGTCTATGCAACGCTACCGCTGTCCATCGTTGCTGAATTATAGGCAGTGTGCTTTCGTTGGCGCATCCCTGCACCTAGAGCCCTAACATATGGTTCTTATAAAAATTAGTTTGATTATATAATGAATTTCATTATTTTGTTGCTTGATAGCTAGCTTTTGAGCTTGTAGATGACACATCAATGACCATAACACAAATAATATATTATCTATTTTTTAATAAAAATAAGTTATTTAACCTTTAAAAAAATAAAAAAATAAAACTTATAGGCCAAGACATGCGAACTTGGACTTAAAAGTTCACGTCTTTAGATTCTTTCTTCCATAGGCTCAAGGTTTTGAGTAGTGTGCCCACACTTCAAGGTTGTTTTTCAACTTTTTTTATATATTTAGGTTAATTATATATTTATGAAAAAAATATTGAACTTCGTTGAGTCCACGATATTAATCACAAACTTAATGAGTTAGGCCACAATGTATGATCTATTATAATACTTTATCTTTTTTTCTGGACTCAAATAAATTCAAGCAGTTATTAACATTTCCTTTCAATTAATAAACCTAGTATATAATTATAATTATTAACCATTACAAATTTTTTTAATGAAATTAAGTATTATGAGACATGAGAAGTATTAAGTAGTGCTTACATGTGTTCTAAATAACATTATAAATTGTTCATTTTGTAATTAGAAAATTTAAGATTCAGTAAGATGTGGATTTTGAGATAGTTAAAATTAACTATGTTGC